>NW_028270167.1:44275407-44604692 GCF_037043375.1 Chiloscyllium plagiosum | reverse complement strand
CCACGTACGACACTCAATAACCAACACAGCCACTCAATGACCCAAGCACGACTCTGAATGACCCACGCTGGACACTCAATGGCCCACACAGGACACTCATGACCCACACAGGACACTCAAAGTCCCACGCAGGACACTCATGACCCACGCAGGACACTCAATGACCCACGTACGACACTCAATAACCAACACGGCCACTCAATGACCCACGCACGACTCTCAATGATCCACGCTGGACACTCAATGACCCACGCAGGACAGTCATGACTCACGCAGGACACTGAATCACCCACGCAGGACACCCATAACCCACGCAAGTCACTCAATTACCCATGCAGGACACTCAATGACACACGCCGGACACTCATGACCCATGCAGGAAAGTCAATGACCCACACAGGACACTCAATGGCCCACGCAGGACACTCATGACCCACGCAGAACACTCATGACCCACGCTGGACACTCAATGACACACGCAGGACACTCAATGACCAACACCGGACACTCAATGGCCCACGCAGGACACAGATGACCCACACAGGACACGCTTGACCCACGCAGGACACCCATAACACACGCAGGTCACTCAATTACCCATGCAGGACACTCAATGACCCACGCAGGACACTCATGACCCACGCAGTACACTCAATGACCCACGCAGGTCACTCATGACCCACGCAGGACACTCAATGACCTACGTAGGACACTCAATGACCCATGCAGGACACTCAATGACACACGTACGACACTCAATAACCAACACAGCCACTCAATGACCCACGCACGACTCTGAATGACCCACGCTGGACACTCAATGACCCACGCAGGGCACTCAATGACCCACACAGGACACTCAATGACCCACGCAGGACACTCATGACCCACACAGGACACTCATGACCCACGCAGGACACTCAATGACCCACACAGGACACTCAATGTCCCATGCAGGACACTCAACGAACCACACAGGACACTCAATGACCCACGCAGGACACTCAATGACCCACGCTGGACACTCATGACCCAAGCAGGACATTCAATGATCCACGCAGGACACTCATGACCCACGCAGGATACTCAATGGCCCACGCAGGTAACTCAATGACCCATGCAGGACACTCAATGACCCACACAGGGCACTCAATGACCTCACACAGGACACTCATGACCCACACAGGACACTCATGACCCACGCAGGACACTCAATGGCCCATACAGGACACGCATGACCCACGCAGGACACTCACAACCCACGCAGGACACTCAATGACCAACACAGGACACTCATGACACACACAGGATACTCAATGACCCACGCAGGACACTCAATGACCCACACACGACACTCAATGACCCACGCAGGACACTCAATGACCCACACAGGACACTCAATGACGCACGCAGGACACTCATGACCCACACAGGACACTCAATGACCCACGCAGGGCACTCAATGACCCACACAGGACACTCAATGACCCACACAGGGCACTCAATGACCCCACACAGGACACTCATGACCCACACAGGACACTCATAACCCACGCAGGACACTCAATGGCCCATACAGGACACGCATGACCCATGCAGGACACTCACAACCCACGCAGGACACTCAATGACCAACACAGGACACTCATGACACACACAGGATACTCAATGACCCACGCAGGACACTCAATGACCCACACACGACACTCAATGACCCACGCAGGACACTCAATGACCCACGCAGGACACTCAATGACCCACGCAGGACACTCATGACCCACACAGGACACTCAATGACCCACGCAGGGCACTCAATGACCCACACAGGACACTCAATGGCCCACACAGGACACTCATGACCCACGCAGAACACTCATGACCCACGCAGGACACTCAATGACACACGCAGGACACTCAATGACCCACACCGGACATTCAATGGCCCACGCAGGACACTCATGACCCACGCAGGACACTGAATCACCCACGCAGGACACCCATAACCCACGCAGGTCACACAATGACCCATGCAGGACACTCAATGACCCACGCAGGACACTCATGACCCACGCAGTACACTCAATGACCCACGCAGGTCACTCATGACCCACGCAGGACACTCAATGACCTACGAAGGACACTCAATGACCCATGCAGGACACTCAATGACCCACGTACGACACTCAATAACCAACACAGCCACTCAATGACCCACGCATGACACCCAATGACCCACGCAGGACACTCATGACCCACACAGGACACTCAATGACCCACGCAGGGCACTCAATGACCCACACAGGACACTCAATGACCCACGCAGGACACTCATGACCCACACAGGACATGCATGACCCATGCAGGACACTCAATGACCCACGCAGGACACTCAATGACCCATGCAGGACACTCAACGAAACACACAGGACACTCAATGACCCACGCAGGACACTCAATGACCCACGCTGGACACTCATGACCCAAGCAGGACACTCAATGACCCACGCAGGACACTCATGACCCACACAGGACACACAATGACCCACGCAGGACACTCATGACCCACGCAGGACACTCAATAACCCACGCAGTACACTCATGACCCACGCAGGACACTCAATGACCCCACAAAGGACACTCATGACCCACACGGGACACTCATGACCCACACAGGACACTCAATGAGCCACAAGCAGGACACTCAATGACCCACGCAGGATACTGAATGGCCGACGCAGGACACTCAATGACCCATGCAGGACACTCATGACCCACGCAGGACACTCAATGACCCACGTAGGACACTCAATGACCCACGCAGGATACTCAATGGCCCACGCAGGACACTCAATGACCCATGCAGGACACGCATGACCCACGCAGGACACTCAATGACCCACGTAGGACACTCAATGACCAACACAGGCCACTCAACGACTAACGCAGGATTCTCAATGACCCACGCTGGACACTCATGACCCAAGCAGGACACTCAATGACCCACGCAGGACACTCATGACCCACACAGGACACTCAATGTCCCATGCAGGACACTCAATGACCCATGCAGGACACTCAATGACCCACGCAGGACACTCATGACCCACGCAGGACACTCAATGACCCACACAGGACACTTAATGGCCCATGCAGGACACTCATGACCAACGCAGGACACTCATGACCAACGCAGGACACTCAATGACCCACGCCGGACACTCAGTGACACACGCAGGACACTCAATGAACCACGCAGGATACTCAATGGCCCACGCAGGACACTCAATGACCCATGAAGGACACTCATGACCCACGCAGGACACTCAATGACCCACGTAGGACTCTCAATGACCAACACCGGCCACTCAATGACCCACGCAGGACTCTCAATGGCCCACACAGGACACTCAATGACCCACGCAGGACACTCAATGACCCACGCAGGATACTCAATGGCCCACGCAGGATACTCAATGGCCCACGCAGGACACTCAATGACCCATGCAGGACACTCATGACCCACGCAGGACACTCAATGACCCACGTAGGACTCTCAATGACCAACACCGGCCACTCAATGACCCACGCAGGACTCTCAATGACCCACGCTGGACACTCATGACCCAAACAGGACACTCAATGACCCACGCAGGACACTCATGACCCATGCAGGACACTCATAGCCCACGCAGGACAATCAATGACCCACGCAGGACACTCATGACCCACGCAGGACACTCATGACCCACACAGGACACTCAATGACCCACGCAGGACACTCAATGACCCATGCAGGATACTCAATGGCCCACGCAGGACACTCAATGACCCATGCAGGACACTCATGACCCACGCAGGACTCTCAATGACCCACGTAGGACACTCAATGACCAACACAGGCCACTCAATGACCCACGCAGGATTCTAAATGACGCACGCTGGACACTCAATGATCCAAGCAGGACACTCAATGACCCACGCAGGACACACATGACCCACACAGGGCATTCAATGACCCACGCAGGACACTCATGATCCGCGCAGGACACTCAATGACCCACGCAGGACACTCAATGACACACGCAGGACACTCATGACCCATGCAGGACACTCAATGACCCACACAGGACACTCATGACCCATGCAGGACACTCAATGACCCACACAGGACACTCAATGGCCCACGCAGGGCGCTCATGACCCACGCAGGACACTCATGACCCATGCAGGACACTCAATGACCCACACAGGGCACTCAATGGCCCACGCAGGACACTCATGACACATGCAGGACACTCAATGACCCACACAGGACACTCAATGGCCCACGCAGGACACTCATGACCCACGCAGGACACTCATGACCCACGCAGGACACTCAATGACCCACGCAGGACACTCATGACCCACGCAGGACACTCAATGACCCACGCAGGACACTCATGACGAACACAGGACACTCAATGACCCATGCAAGACACTCAATGACACATGCAGGACACTCATGACCCACGTAGGACACTCAATGATCCATGTACGACACTCAATAACCAACACAGCCACTCAATGACCCACGCACGACTCTCAATGACCCACGCTGGACACTCAATGACCCACGCAGGACAGTCATGACTCACGCAGGACACTCAATGACCCACGCAGGACACTCATGACCCATGCAGGACACTCAATGACCCACACAGGCAACTCAATGGCCCACGCAGGACACTCATGACCCACGCAGGTCACTCAATGACCCATGCAGGACACTCAATGACACACACAGGACACTCATGACCCATGCAGGACACTCAATGACCCACACAGGACACTCAATGGCCCACGCAGGACACTCATGACCCACGCAGGACACTCATGACCCACGCAGGACACTCAATGACACACGCAGGACACTCAATGACCCACAGCGGACACTCAATGGCCCACGCAGGACACTCATGACCCACGCAGGACACTCAGTGTCCCACGCAGGACACTCAATGACACACGCAGCACACTCAATGACCCACGCAGGACACTCATGACCCACGCAGGACACTCAATGACCCACGCAGGACACTCATGACGCACACAGGACACTCAATGAACCACGCAGACACTCAATGATCCACGCAGGTTGCTCAATGGCCCACGCAGGACACTCAATGACCCTTGCAGGACACTCATGACCCACGTAGGACACTCAATGACCCACGGAGGACACTCATGACCCACACAGGACACTCAATGACCCACGCAGGACACTCAATGACACACGCAGGATATTCAATGGCCCACGCAGGACACTCAATGACACATGCAGGACACTCATGACCCACGCAGGACACTCAATGACCCACGTAGGACACTCAATGACCAACACAGGCCACTCAATGACCCACACAGGATTCTAAATGACCCACGCTGGACACTCAATGACCCAAGCAGGACACTCAATGACCCACGCAGGACACTCATGACCCACACAGGACATTCAATGACCCACGCAGGACACTCATGACCCACACAGGACACTCAATGACCCACGCAGGACACTCATGACCCATGCAGTACACTCAATGACCCACACAGGACACTCAATGGCCCACGCAGGACACTCATGACCAAGGCAGGACACTCATGACCCACGCAGGTCACTCAATGACACACGCAGGACACTCAAGGACCCACACAGGACACTCAATGGCCCACGCAGGACACTCATGCCCCACGCAGGACACTCAATGACCCACGCAGGACACTCATGACCCACACAGGACACTCAATGACCCATGCAAGACACTCAATGACCCACGCAGGATACTCAATGGCCCACGCAGGACACTCAATGACCCATGCAGGACACTCATGACCCACGTAGGACACTCAATGACCCACGTACGACACTCAATAACCAACACAGCCACTCAATGACCCACGCACGACTCTCAATGACCCACGCTGGACACTCAATGACCCACGCAGGACAGTCATGACTCACGCAGGACACTCAATGACCCACGCAGGACACTCATGTCCCACGCAGGACACTGAATCACCCACGCAGGACACCCATGACCCACGCAGGACACTCAATGACCCACGCAGGACACTGACTCACCCACGCAGGACACTCATGACCCACGCAGGACACTCAATGACCCACGCAGGACACTCATGACCCACGCAGGACACTCAATGACCCACGCAGGACACTCATGACCCACACAGGACACTCAATGACCCATGCAAGACACTCAATGACCCACGCAGGATACTCAATGGCCCACGCAGGACACTCAATGACCCATGCAGGACACTCATGACCCACGTAGGACACTCAATGACCCACGTACGACACTCAATAACCAACACAGCCACTCAATGACCCACGCACGACTCTCAATGACCCACGCTGGACACTCAATGACCCACGCAGGTCAGTCATGACTCACGCAGGACACTCAATGACCCACGCAGGACACTCATGACCCACGCAGGACACTGAATCACCCACGCAGGACACCCATGACCCACGCAGGACACTCAAGGATCCACGCAGGACACTGAATCACCCACGCACGACACTCATGACCCACGCAGGACACTCAATGACCCACGCAGGACACTCATGACCCACGCAGGACACTCAATGACCCACGCAGGACACTCATGACCCACACAGGACACATAATGACCCTTGCAAGACACTCATGACCCACGTAGGACACTCAATGACCCACGTACGACACTCAATAGCCAACACAGCCACTCAATGACCCACGCACGACTCTCAATGACCCACGCTGGACACTCATGACCCACACAGGACAGTCATGACTCACGCAGGACACTCAATGACCCACGCAGGACACTCATGACCCACACAGGACACTGAATCACCCACGCAGGACACCCATAACCCACGCAGGTCACCCAATTACCCATACAGGACACGCAATGACACACGCAGGACACTCATGACCCATGCAGGAAACTCAATGACCAACACAGGACACTCAATGGCCCACGCAGGACACTCATGACCCATGCAGCACACTCATGACCCACGCAGGACACTCAATGACACACGCAGGACACTCAATGACCCACACCGGACACTCAATGGCCCACGCAGGACACTCATGTCCCACGCAGGACACTAAATCACCCACACAGGACACTCATGACCCACGCAGGACACTGAATCACCCATGCAGGACACCCATAACCCACGCAGGTCACTCAATGACCCACGCAGGACACTCAATGACCCACGCAGGACACTCATGACCCACACAGGACACTCAATGACCCATGCAAGACACTCAATGACCCACGCAGGATACTCAATGGCCCACGCAGTACACTCAATGACCCATGCAGGACACTCATGACCCACGTAGGACACTCAATGACCCACGTACGACACTCAATAACCAACACAGCCACTCAATGACCCACGCACGACTCTCAATGACCCACGCTGGACACTCAATGACCCACGCAGGACAGTCATGACTCACGCAGGACACTCAATGACCCACGCAGGACACTCATGACCCACGCAGGACACTGAATCACCCACGCAGGACACCCATAACCCACGCAGGTCACACAATTACCCATGCAGGACACTCAATGACACACGCAGGACACTCATGACCCATGCAGTACACTCAATGACCCACGCAGGTCACTCATGACCCACGCAGGACACTCAATGACCTCCGTAGGACACTCAATGACCCATGCAGGACACTCAATCACCCACGTACGACACTCAATAACCAACGCAGCCACTCAATGACCCACGCACGACTCTGAATGACCCACGCTGGACACTCAATGACCCATGCAGGACACTCAATGTCCCACGCAGGACACTCATGACCCACGCAGGATACTCAATGGCCCACGCAGGACACTTGATGACACATGCAGGACACTGAATGACCCACACAGGGCACTCAATGACCCCACACAGGACACTCATGACCCACACAGGACACTCATGACCCACGCAGGACTCTCAATGACCCACGTAGGACACTCAATGACCAACACAGGCCACTCAATGACCCACGCAGGATTCTAAATGACCCACGCTGGACACTCAATGACCCAAGCAGGACACTCAATGACCCACGCAGGACACACATGACCCACACAGGGCATTCAATGACCCACGCAGGACACTCACTATCCGCGCAGGACACTCAATGACCCACGCAGGACACTCAATGACACACGCAGGACACTCATGACCCATGCAGGACACTCAATGACCCACACAGGACACTCATGACCCATGCAGGACACTCAATGACCCACACAGGACACTCAATGGCCCACACAGGACACTCATGACCCACGCAGGACACTCATGACCCATGCAGGACACTCAATGACCCACACAGGGCACTCAATGGCCCACGCAGGACACTCATGACCCATGCAGGACACTCAATGACACACGCAGGACACTCAAGGACCCACACAGGACACTCAATGGCCCACGCAGGACACTCATGCCCCACGCAGGACACTCATGACACACGCAGGACACTCATGGCCCATGCAGGACACACAATGACCCACGCAGGACACTCATGACCCACGCAGGACACTCAATGACCCACACACGACACTGAATGGCCCACGCAGGACACTCATGACCAACGCAGGACACGCATGACCCACGCAGGACACTCAATGACCCACGCCGGACACTCAGTGACACACGCAGGACACTTAATGAACCACGCAGGATACTTAGTGGCCCACGCAGGACACTCAATGACCCATGCAGGACACTCATGACCCACGCAGGACACTCAATGACCCACGTAGGACTCTCAATGACCAACACCGGCCACTCAATTACCCACGCAGGACTCTCAATGGCCCACACAGGACACTCAATGACCCACACAGGACACTCAATGTCCCATGCAGGACACTCATGACCCACGCAGGACACTCAATGACCCACGTAGGACTCTCAATGACCAACACCGGCCACTCAATGACCCACACAGGACTCTCAATGACCCACGCTGGACACTCATGACCCAAACAGGACACTCAATGACCCACGCAGGACACTCATGACCCACGCAGGACACTCAATGACCGACGCAGGACACTCATGGCCCACGCAGGACACTCAATGACCCACGCAGGACACTCATGACCCACACAGGACACTCATGACCCACACAGGACACTCAATGACCCACGCAGGATACTCAATGGCCCACGCAGGACACTCAATGACCCATGCAGGACACGCATGACCCACGCAGGACACTCAATGACCCACGTAGGACACTCAATGACCAACACAGGCCACTCAATGACCAACGCAGGATTCTCAATGACCCACGCTGGACACTCATGATCCAAGCCGGACACTCAATGACCCACGCAGGACACTCATGGCCCACACAGGACACTCAATGACCCATGCAGGACACTCATGACCCATGCAGGACACTCAATGACCCACGCAGGACACTCATGACCCACGCAGGACACTCAATGACCCACACAGGACACTTAATGGCCCACGCAGGACACTCATGACCAACGCAGGACACTCATGACCCACGCAGGACACTCAGTGACACATGCAGGACACTCAATGAACCACGCAGGATACTCAATGGCCCATGCAGGACTCTCAATGACCCACGCTGGACACCCATGACCCAAACAGGACTCTCAATGACCCACGCAGGACACTCACGACCCACGCAGGACACTCATGGCCCACGCAGGACACTCATGACCCACGCAGGACACTCATGACCCACGCAGGACACTCAATGACCCACACAGGACACTTAATGGCCCACGCAGGACACTCATGACCAACGCAGGACACTCATGACCCACGCAGGACACTCAATGACCCACGCAGGACACTCAGTGACACACGCAGGACACTCAATGAACCACGCAGGATACTCAATGGCCCACGCAGGACACTCAATGACCCATGCAGGACACTCATGACCCACGCAGGACACGCAATGACCCACGTAGGACTCTCAATGACCAACAACGGCCACTCAATGACCCACGCAGGACTCTCAATGGCCCACAAAGGACACTCAATGACCCACGCAGGACACTCAATGACCCACGCAGGATACTCAATGGCCCACGCAGGATACTTAAAGGCCCACGCAGGACACTCAATGACCCATGCAGGACACTCATGACCCACGCAGGACACTCAATGACCCACGTAGGACTCTCAATGACCAACACCGGCCACTCAATGACCCACGCAGGACTCTCAATGACCCACGCTGGACACTCATGACCCAAACAGGACACTCAATGACCCATGCAGGACACTCATGACCCACGCAGGACACTCAATGGCCCACGCAGGACACTCATGGCCCACGCAGGACACTCAATGACCCACGCAGGACACTCATGACCCACGCAGGACACTCATGACCCACGCAGGATACTCAATGACCCACACACGACACTCAATGACCCACGCAGGATACTCAATGGCACACGCAGGACACTCAATGACCCATGCAGGACACTCATGACCCACGCAGGACTCTCAATGACCCACGTAGGACACTCAATGACCAACACAGGCCACTCAATGACCCACGCAAGATTCTAAATGACCCTCGCTGGACTCTCAATGATCCAAGCAGGACACTCAATTACCACGTAGGACACACATGACCCACACAGGGCATTCAATGACCCACGCAGGACACTCATGACCCGCGCAGGACACTCAATGACCCACGCAGGACACTCATGACCCACGCAGGACACTCATGACCCACACAGGACACTCAATGACCCACGCAGGACCCTCAATGACCCACGCAGGATACTCAATGGCCCACGCAGGACACTCAATGACCCATGCAGGACACTCATGACCCACGAAGGACACTCAATGACCCACATAGGACACTCAATGACCAACACAGGCCACTCAATGACCCACGCAGGAGTCTAAATGACCCACGCTGGACACTCAATGACCCAAGCAGAACACTCAATGACCCACGCAGGACACACATGACCCACACAGGGCATTCAATGACCCACGCAGGAAACACATGACCCACGCAGGACACTCAATGACACACGCAGGACACTCAATGACCCACGCAGGACACTCAATGACCCACGCAGGACACTCATTACCGACACAGGACACTCAATGACCCATGCAAGACACTCAATGACCCACGCAGGATACTCAATGGCCCACGCAGGACACTCAATGACCCATGCAGGACACTCATGACCCACGTTGGACACTCAATGACCCACGTACGACACTCAATAATCAACACAGCCACTCAATGACCCACGCACGACTCTCAATGACCCACGCTGGACACTCAATGACCCACGCAGGACAGTCATGACTCACGCAGGACACTCAATGACCCACGCAGGACACTCATGACCCACGCAGGACACTGAATCACCCACGCAGGACACCCATAACCGACGCAGGTCACTCAATTACCCATGCAGGACACTCAATGACACACGCAGGACACTCAATGACCCATGCAGGACACTCAATGACCCACACAGGACACTCAATGGCCCATGCAGGACACTCATGACCCACGCTGGACACTCAATGGCCCACGCAGGACACTCATGACCCACGCAGGACACTCATGACCCACGCAGGACACTCAATGACACACGCAGGACACTCAATGACCCACACCGGACACTCAATGGCCCACGCATGACACTCATGACCCACGCAGGACACTCAATGTCCCACGCAGGACACTCAATGACACACGCAGCACACTCAATGACCCACGCAGGACACTCATGACCCACGCAGGACACTCAATGACCCACATAGGACACTCATGACCCACACAGGACACTCAATGACCCACGCAAGACACTCAATGATCCACGCAGGTTGCTCAATGGCCCACGCAGGACACTCAATGACCCTTGCAGGACACTCATGACCCACGTAGGACACTCAATGACCCACGGAGGACACTCATGACCCACACAGGACACTCAATGACCCACGCAGGACACTCAATGACCCACGCAGGATATTCAATGGCCCACGCAGGACACTCAATAACACATGCAGGACACTCATGACCCACGCAGGACACTCAATGACCCACGTAGGACACTCAATGACCAACACAGGCCACTCAATGACCCACACAGGATTCTAAATGACCCACGCTGGACACTCAATGACCCAAGCAGGACACTCAATGACCCACGCAGGACACTCATGACCCACACAGGACATTCAATGACCCACGCAGGACACTCATGACCCACGAAGGACACTCAATGACCCACATAGGACACTCAATCACCAACACAGGCCACTCAATGACCCACGCAGGATTCTAAATGACCCACGCTGGACACTCAATGACCCCAGCAGAACACTCAATGACCCATGCAGGACACACATGACCCACACAGGGCATTCAATGACCCACGCAGGAAACACATGACCCACGCAGGACACTCAATGACACACGCAGGACACTCAATGACCCACGCAGGACACTCAATGACCCACGCAGGACACTCATGACCCACACAGGACACTCAATGACCCATGCAAGACACTCAATGACCCACGCAGGATACTCAATGGCCCACGCAGGACACTCAATGGCCCATGCAGGACACTCATGACCCACGTTGGACACTCAATGACCCACGTACGACACTCAATAACCAACACAGCCACTCAATGACCCACGCACGACTCTCAATGGCCCACGCTGGACACTCAATGACCGACGCAGGACAGTCATGACTCATGCAGGACACTCAATGACCCACGCAGGACACTCATGACCCACACAGGACACTGAATCACCCATGCAGGACACCCATAACCCACGCAGGTCACTCAATTACCCATGCAGGACACTCAATGACACACGCAGGACACTCATGACCCATGCAGGACATTCAATGACCCACACAGGACACTCAATGGCCCACGCAGGACACTCATGACCCACGCTGGACACTCAATGGCCCACGCAGGACACTCATGACCTACGCAGGACACTCATGACCCACGCAGGACACTCAATGACCCACGCAGGACACTCAATGACCCACACCAGACACTCAATGGCCCACGCAGGACACTCATGACCCACGCAGGACACTCAATTTCCCACGCAGGACACTCAATGACACACGCAGCACACTCAATGACCCACGCAGGACACTCATGACCCACGCAGGACACTCAATGACCCACACAGGACACTCATGACCCACACAGGACACTCAATGACCCACGCAAGACACTCAATGATCCACGCAGGTTGCTCAATGGCCCACGCAGGACACTCAATGACCCTTGCAGGACACTCATGACCCACGTAGAACACTCAATGACCCACGGAGGACACTCATGACCCACACAGGACACTCAATGACCCACGCAGGACACTCAATGACCCACGCAGGATATTCAATGGCCCACGCAGGACACTCAATAACACCTGCAGGACACTCATGACCCACGCAGGACACTCAATGACCCACGTAGGACACTCAATGACCAACACAGGCCACTGAATGACCCACACAGGATTCTAAATGACCCACGCTGGACACTCAATGACCAAAGCAGGACACTCAATGACCCACGCAGGACACTCATGACCCACACAGGACATTCAATGACCCACGCAGGACACTCATGACCCACACAGGACACTCAATGACCCACGCAGGACACTCATGACCCATGCAGTACACTCAATGACCCACACAGGACACTCAATGGCCCACGCAGGACACTCATGACCAAGGCAGGACACTCATGACCCACGCAGGTCACTCAATGACACAGGCAGGACACTCAAGGACCCACACAGGACACTCAATGGCCCACGCAGGACACTCATGCCCCACGCAGGACACTCATGACACACGCAGGACACTCAATGACCCACGCAGGACACACATGACCCACGTTGGACACTCAATGACCCACGCAGGGCACTCATGACCCACTCAGGACACTCAATGACCCATGCAAGACACTCAATGACCCACACAGGGTACTCAATGGCCCACGCAGGACACTCAATGACCCATGCAGGACACTCATGACCCATGTACGACACTCAATGACCCACGTACGACACTCAATAACCAACACAGCCACTCAATGACCCACGCACGACTCTCAATGACCCACGCTGGACACTCAATGACCCACGCAGGACAGTCATGACTCACGCAGGACACTCAATGACCCACGCAGGACACTCATGATCCACGCAGGACACTGAATCACCCACGCAGGACACCCAGGACCCACGCAGGACACTCAATGACCCACGCAGGACACTGAATCACCCACGCAGGACACTCAATGCACCACGCAGGACACTCATGACCCACACAGGACACTCAAAGTCCCACGCAGGACACTCATGACCCACGCAGGACACTCAATGACCCACGCAGGACACTCATGACCCACGCAGGACACTCAATGACCCACGCAGGACACTCATGACCCACGCAGGACACTCATGACCCACGCAGGACACTCAATGACCCACGCAGGACACTCATGACCCACACAGGACACTCAATGACCCATGCAAGACACTCAATGACGCACGCAGGACACTCAATGGCACACGCAGGACACTCAATGACCCATGCAGGACACTCATGACCCACGTAGGACACACAATGACCCACGTAGGACACTCATGACACACGCAGGGCACTCAATGTCCCACGCAGGACACTCAATGACCCACGCAGGACACTCATGACCCACGCAGGACACTCAATGACCCACGCAGGACACTCATGACCTACGCAGGACACTGAATCACCCACGCAGGACACCCATAACCCACGCAGGTCACTCAATGACCCACGCAGGACACTCAATGACCCACGCAGGACACTCATGACCCACACAGGGCACTCAATGACCCATGCAAGACACTCAATGACCCACGCAGGAAACTCAATGACCCACACAGGACACTCAATGGCCCACGCAGGACACTCATGACCCACGCAGGACACTCATGACCCACGCAGGACACTCAATGACACACGCAGGACACTCAATGACCCACACCGGACACTCAATGGCCCACGCAGGACACTCATGACCCACGCAGGACACTGAATCACCCACGCAGGACACCCATAACCCACGCAGGTCACTCAATTACCCATGCAGGACACTCAATGACCCACGCAGGACACTCAATGACCCACGCAGTACACTCAATGACCCACGCAGGTCACTCATGACCCACGCAGGACACTCAATGACCTACGTAGGACACTCAATGACCCATGCAGGACACTCAATGACCCACGTACGACACTCAATAACCAACACAGCCACTCAATGACCCACGCACGACTCTGAATGACCCACGCTGGACACTCAATGACCCATGCAGGACACTCAATGTCCCACGCAGGACACTCATGACCCACGCAGGATACTCAATGACCCACGCAGGACACTCAGTGACACACGCAGGACACTCAAAGACCCACGCAGGATACTCAATGGCCCACGCTGGACACTCAATGACCCATGCAGGACACTCATGACCCACGCAGGACACTCAATGACCCACGTAGGACTCTCAATGACCAACACCGGCCACTCAATGACCCACGCAGGACTCTCAATGGCCCACACAGGACACTCAATGACCCACGCAGGACACTCAATGACCCACGCAGGATACTCAATGGCCCACGCAGGATACTCAATGGCCCACGCAGGATACTCAATGACCCATGCAGGACACTCATGACCCACGCAGGACACTCAATGACCCACGGAGGACTCTCAATGACCAACACCGGCCACTCAATGACCCACGCAGGACTCTCAATGACCCACGCTGGACACTCATGACCCAAATAGGACACTCAATGACCCACGCAGGACAGTCATGACTCACGCAGGACACTCAATGACCCACGCAGGACACTCATGACCCAAGCAGGACACTGAATCACCCACGCAGGACACCCATAACCCACGCAGGTCACTCAATTACCCATGCAAGACACTCATGACCCACGCTGGACACTCATGACCCAAACAGGACACTCAATGACCCACGCAGAACACTCATGGCCCAGGCTGGACACTCAATGACCCACACAGGACAGTCATGACCCACGCAGGAAACTCAATGACCCACGCAGAACACTCATGGCCCAGGCAGGACACTCAATGACCCACGCAGGACACTCATGACCCACGCAGGACACTCATGACCCACACAGGACTCTCAATGACCCACGCAGGACACTCAATGGCCCACACAGGACACTCAATGACCCACGCAGGACACTCAATGACCCACGCAGGATACTCAATAGCCCATGCAGGATACTCAATGGCCCACGCAGGACACTCAATGAACCATGCAGGACACTCATGACCCACGCAGGACACTCAATGACCCACGCAGAACACTCATGGCCCAGGCAGGACACTCAATGACCCTTGCAGGACACTCATGACCCACGCAGGACACTCATGACCCACACCGGACACTCAATGACCCACGCAGGACACTCAATGACCCACGCAGGATACTCAATGGCCCACGCAGGACACTCAATGACCCATGCAGGACACTCATGACCCACGCAGGACTCTCAATGACCCACGTAGGACACTCAATGACCAACACAGGCCACTCAATGACCCACGCAGGATTCTAAATGACCCACGCTGGACACTCAATGACCCAAGCAGGACACTCAATGACCCACGCAGGACACACTTGACCCACACAGGGCATTCAATGACCCACGCAGGACACTCATGACCCGCGCAGGACACTCAATGACCCACGCAGGACACTCATGACCCACGCAGGACACTCATGACCCACACAGGACACTCAATGACCCACGCAGGACAGTCATGACTCACGCAGGACACTCAATGACCCACGCAGGACACTCATGACCCACGCAGGACACTGAATCACCCACGCAGGACACCCATAACCGACGCAGGTCACTCAATTACCCATGCAGGACACTCAATGACACACGCAGGACACTCAATGACCCATGCAGGACACTCAATGACCCACACAGGACACTCAATGGCCCATGCAGGACACTCATGACCCACGCTGGACACTCAATGGCCCACGCAGGACACTCATGACCCACGCAGGACACTCATGACCCACGCAGGACACTCAATGACACACGCAGGACACTCAATGACCCACACCGGACACTCAATGGCCCACGCATGACACTCATGACCCACGCAGGACACTCAATGTCCCACGCAGGACACTCAATGACACACGCAGCACACTCAATGACCCACGCAGGACACTCATGACCCACGCAGGACACTCAATGACCCACATAGGACACTCATGACCCACACAGGACACTCAATGACCCACGCAAGACACTCAATGATCCACGCAGGTTGCTCAATGGCCCACGCAGGACACTCAATGACCCTTGCAGGACACTCATGACCCACGTAGGACACTCAATGACCCACGGAGGACACTCATGACCCACACAGGACACTCAATGACCCACGCAGGACACTCAATGACCCACGCAGGATATTCAATGGCCCACGCAGGACACTCAATAACACCTGCAGGACACTCATGACCCACGCAGGACACTCAATGACCCACGTAGGACACTCAATGACCAACACAGGCCACTCAATGACCCACACAGGATTCTAAATGACCCACGCTGGACACTCAATGACCCAAGCAGGACACTCAATGACCCACGCAGGACACTCATGACCCACACAGGACATTCAATGACCCACGCAGGACACTCATGACCCACGAAGGACACTCAATGACCCACATAGGACACTCAATCACCAACACAGGCCACTCAATGACCCACGCAGGATTCTAAATGACCCATGCTGGACACTCAATGACCCCAGCAGAACACTCAATGACCCATGCAGGACACACATGACTCACACAGGGCATTCAATGACCCACGCAGGAAACACATGACCCACGCAGGACACTCAATGACACACGCAGGACACTCAATGACCCACGCAGGACACTCAATGACCCACGCAGGACACTCATGACCCACACAGGACACTCAATGACCCATGCAAGACACTCAATGACCCACGCAGGATACTCAATGGCCCACGCAGGACACTCAATGGCCCATGCAGGACACTCATGACCCACGTTGGACACTCAATGACCCACGTACGACACTCAATAACCAACACAGCCACTCAATGACCCACGCACGACTCTCAATGGCCCACGCTGGACACTCAATGACCGACGCAGGACAGTCATGACTCATGCAGGACACTCAATGACCCACGCAGGACACTCATGACCCACACAGGACACTGAATCACCCATGCAGGACACCCATAACCCACGCAGGTCACTCAATTACCCATGCAGGACACTCAATGACACACGCAGGACACTCATGACCCATGCAGGACATTCAATGACCCACACAGGACACTCAATGGCCCACGCAGGACACTCATGACCCACGCTGGACACTCAATGGCCCACGCAGGACACTCATGACCTACGCAGGACACTCATGACCCACGCAGGACACTCAATGACCCACGCAGGACACTCAATGACCCACACCAGACACTCAATGGCCCACGCAGGACACTCATGACCCACGCAGGACACTCAATGTCCCACGCAGGACACTCAATGACACACGCAGCACACTCAATGACCCACGCAGGACACTCATGACCCACGCAGGACACTCAATGACCCACACAGGACACTCATGACCCACACAGGACACTCAATGACCCACGCAAGACACTCAATGATCCACGCAGGTTGCTCAATGGCCCACGCAGGACACTCAATGACCCTTGCAGGACACTCATGACCCACGTAGAACACTCAATGACCCACGGAGGACACTCATGACCCACACAGGACACTCAATGACCCACGCAGGACACTCAATGACCCACGCAGGATATTCAATGGCCCACGCAGGACACTCAATAACACCTGCAGGACACTCATGACCCACGCAGGACACTCAATGACCCACGTAGGACACTCAATGACCAACACAGGCCACTGAATGACCCACACAGGATTCTAAATGACCCACGCTGGACACTCAATGACCAAAGCAGGACACTCAATGACCCACGCAGGACACTCATGACCCACACAGGACATTCAATGACCCACGCAGGACACTCATGACCCACACAGGACACTCAATGACCCACGCAGGACACTCATGACCCATGCAGTACACTCAATGACCCACACAGGACACTCAATGGCCCACGCAGGACACTCATGACCAAGGCAGGACACTCATGACCCACGCAGGTCACTCAATGACACAGGCAGGACACTCAAGGACCCACACAGGACACTCAATGGCCCACGCAGGACACTCATGCCCCACGCAGGACACTCATGACACACGCAGGACACTCAATGACCCACGCAGGACACACATGACCCACGTTGGACACTCAATGACCCACGCAGGGCACTCATGACCCACTCAGGACACTCAATGACCCATGCAAGACACTCAATGACCCACACAGGGTACTCAATGGCCCACGCAGGACACTCAATGACCCATGCAGGACACTCATGACCCATGTACGACACTCAATGACCCACGTACGACACTCAATAACCAACACAGCCACTCAATGACCCACGCACGACTCTCAATGACCCACGCTGGACACTCAATGACCCACGCAGGACAGTCATGACTCACGCAGGACACTCAATGACCCACGCAGGACACTCATGATCCACGCAGGACACTGAATCACCCACGCAGGACACCCAGGACCCACACAGGACACTCAATGACCCACGCAGGACACTGAATCACCCACGCAGGACACTCAATGCACCACGCAGGACACTCATGACCCACACAGGACACTCAAAGTCCCACGCAGGACACTCATGACCCACGCAGGACACTCAATGACCCACGCAGGACACTCATGACCCACGCAGGACACTCAATGACCCACGCAGGACACTCATGACCCACGCAGGACACTCATGACCCACGCAGGACACTCAATGACCCACGCAGGACACTCATGACCCACACAGGACACTCAATGACCCATGCAAGACACTCAATGACGCACGCAGGACACTCAATGGCACACGCAGGACACTCAATGACCCATGCAGGACACTCATGACCCACGTAGGACACACAATGACCCACGTAGGACACTCATGACACACGCAGGGCACTCAATGTCCCACGCAGGACACTCAATGACCCACGCAGGACACTCATGACCCACGCAGGACACTCAATGACCCACGCAGGACACTCATGACCTACGCAGGACACTGAATCACCCACGCAGGACACCCATAACCCACGCAGGTCACTCAATGACCCACGCAGGACACTCAATGACCCACGCAGGACACTCATGACCCACACAGGGCACTCAATGACCCATGCAAGACACTCAATGACCCACGCAGGAAACTCAATGACCCACACAGGACACTCAATGGCCCACGCAGGACACTCATGACCCACGCAGGACACTCATGACCCACGCAGGACACTCAATGACACACGCAGGACACTCAATGACCCACACCGGACACTCAATGGCCCACGCAGGACACTCATGACCCACGCAGGACACTGAATCACCCACGCAGGACACCCATAACCCACGCAGGTCACTCAATTACCCATGCAGGACACTCAATGACCCACGCAGGACACTCAATGACCCACGCAGTACACTCAATGACCCACGCAGGTCACTCATGACCCACGCAGGACACTCAATGACCTACGTAGGACACTCAATGACCCATGCAGGACACTCAATGACCCACGTACGACACTCAATAACCAACACAGCCACTCAATGACCCACGCACGACTCTGAATGACCCACGCTGGACACTCAATGACCCATGCAGGACACTCAATGTCCCACGCAGGACACTCATGACCCACGCAGGATACTCAATGACCCACGCAGGACACTCAGTGACACACGCAGGACACTCAAAGACCCACGCAGGATACTCAATGGCCCACGCTGGACACTCAATGACCCATGCAGGACACTCATGACCCACGCAGGACACTCAATGACCCACGTAGGACTCTCAATGACCAACACCGGCCACTCAATGACCCACGCAGGACTCTCAATGGCCCACACAGGACACTCAATGACCCACGCAGGACACTCAATGACCCACGCAGGATACTCAATGGCCCACGCAGGATACTCAATGGCCCACGCAGGATACTCAATGACCCATGCAGGACACTCATGACCCACGCAGGACACTCAATGACCCACGGAGGACTCTCAATGACCAACACCGGCCACTCAATGACCCACGCAGGACTCTCAATGACCCACGCTGGACACTCATGACCCAAATAGGACACTCAATGACCCACGCAGGACAGTCATGACTCACGCAGGACACTCAATGACCCACGCAGGACACTCATGACCCAAGCAGGACACTGAATCACCCACGCAGGACACCCATAACCCACGCAGGTCACTCAATTACCCATGGAAGACACTCATGACCCATGCTGGACACTCATGACCCAAACAGGACACTCAATGACCCACGCAGAACACTCATGGCCCAGGCTGGACACTCAATGACCCACACAGGACAGTCATGACCCACGCAGGAAACTCAATGACCCACGCAGAACACTCATGGCCCAGGCAGGACACTCAATGACCCACGCAGGACACTCATGACCCACGCAGGACACTCATGACCCACACAGGACACTCAATGACCCACGCAGGACACTCAATGGCCCACACAGGACACTCAATGACCCACGCAGGATACTCAATAGCCCATGCAGGATACTCAATGGCCCACGCAGGACACTCAATGAACCATGCAGGACACTCATGACCCACGCAGGACACTCAATGACCCACGTAGGACTCTCAATGACCAACACCGGCCACTCAATGACCCACGCAGGACTCTCAATGACCCACGCTGGACACTCATGACCCAAACAGGACACTCAATGACCCACGCAGGACAGTCATGACCCACGCAGGACACTCAATGACCCACGCAGAACACTCATGGCCCAGGCAGGACACTCAATGACCCTTGCAGGACACTCATGACCCACGCAGGACACTCATGACCCACACCGGACACTCAATGACCCACGCAGGACACTCAATGACCCACGCAGGATACTCAATGGCCCACGCAGGACACTCAATGACCCATGCAGGACACTCATGACCCACGCAGGACTCTCAATGACCCACGTAGGACACTCAATGACCAACACAGGCCACTCAATGACCCACGCAGGATTCTAAATGACCCACGCTGGACACTCAATGACCCAAGCAGGACACTCAATGACCCACGCAGGACACACTTGACCCACACAGGGCATTCAATGACCCACGCAGGACACTCATGACCCGCGCAGGACACTCAATGACCCACGCAGGACACTCATGACCCACGCAGGACACTCATGACCCACACAGGACACTCAATGACCCACGCAGCACACTCAATGACCCACGCAGGATACTCAATGGCCCACGCAGGACACTCATGACCCACGCAGGACTCTCAATGACCCACGTAGGACACTCAATGACCCACGCAGGACACACATGACCCACGCAGGACACTGAATCACCCACGCAGGATTCTAAATGACCCATGCAGGACACTCAATGACCCACGCAGGACACACATGACCCACACAGGGCATTCAATGACCCATTCAGAAAACTCATGACCCACCCAGGACACTCAATGACACACGCAGGACACTCATGACCCATGCAGGACACTCAATGACCCACACAGGACACTCAATGGCCCACGCAGGACACTCATGACCCACGCAGGACACTCATGACCCACGCAGGACACTCAATGACCCACGCAGGACACTCATGACCCACGCAGGACACTCAATGACACACGCAGGACACTCATGACCCACACAGGACACTCAATGACCCATGCAAGACACTCAATGATCCACGCAGGTTGCTCAATGGCCCACGCAGGACACTCAATGACCCTTGCAGGACACTCATGACCCACGTAGGACACTCAATGACCCACAGAGGACACTCATGACCCACACAGGACACTCAATGACCCACGCAGGACAATCAATGACCCACGCAGGATACTCAATGGCCCACGCAGGAAACTCAATGACCCATGCAGGACACTCATGACCCACGTAGGACACTCAATGACCCACGTACGACACTCAATAACCAACACAGCCACTCAATGACCCACGCACGACTCTCAATGACCCACGCTAGACACTCAATGACCCACGCAGGACAGTCATGACTCACGCAGGACACTCAATGACCCACGCAGGACACTCATGACCCACGCAGGACACTGAATCACCCACGCAGGACAGTCATGACTCACGCAGGACACTCAATGACCCATGCAGGACACTCAATGACACACGCAGGACACTCATGACCCATGCAGGACACTCAATGACCCACACAGGACACTCAATGGCCCACGCAGGACACGCATGACCCACGCAGGACACTCATGACCCACGCAGGACACTCAATGACACACGCAGGACACTCAATGTCCCACACCGGACACTCAATGGAGCACGCAGGACACTCATGCCCCACGCAGCACACTCAATGACCCACGCAGGACACTCATGACCCACTCAGGACACTCAATGACCCACGCAGGACACTCATGACCCACACAGGACACTCAATGACCCACGCAAGACTCTCAATGATCCACGCAGGTTGCTCAATGGCCCACGCAGGACACTCAATGACCCTTGCAGGACACTCATGACCCACGTAGGACACTCAATGACCCACAGAGGACACTCATGACCCACACAGGACACTCAATGACCCACGCAGGACAATCAATGACCCACGCAGGATATTCAATGGCCCACGCAGGACACTCAATGACACATGCAGGACACTCATGTCCCACGCAGGACACTCAATGACCCACGTAGGACACTCAATGACCAACACAGGCCACTCAATGACCCACACAGGATTCTAAATGACCCACGCTGGACACTCAATGACCCAAGCAGGACACTCAATGACCCACGCAGGACACTCATGACCCACACAGGATATTCAATGACCCACGCAGGACACTCATGACCCACACAGGACAATCAATGACACACGCAGGACACTCATGACCCATGCAGTACACTCAATGACCCACACAGGACACTCAATGGCCCACGCAGGACACTCATGACCAACGCAGGACACTCATGACCCACGCAGGTCACTCAATGACACACGCAGGGCACTCAATGACCCACGAAGGACACTCATGACCCACGCAGGACACGCAATGACCCACGCAGGACACTCATGACCCACACAGGACACTCAATGGCCCATGCAAGACACTCAATGACCCACGCAGGATACTCAATGGCCCACGCAGGACACTCAATGACCCATGCAGGACACTCATGACCCACGTAGGACACTCAATGACCCATGTACGACACTCAATAACCAACACAGCCACTCAATGACCCACGCACGACTCTCAATGACCCACGCTGGACACTCAATGACCCACGCAGGACAGTCATGACTCACGCAGGACACTCAATGACCCACGCAGGACACTCATGACCCACGCAGGACACTGAATCACCGACGCAGGACACCCATGACCAACGCAGGACACTCAATGACCCACGCAGGACACTGAATCACCCACGCAGGACACTCAATGGCCCACGCAGGACACTCATGACCCACACAAGACACTCAAAGACCCATGCAGGACACTCATGACCCACGCAGGACACTCAATGACCCACGCAGGACACTCATGACCCACGCAGGACACTCAATGACCCACGCAGGACACTCATGACCCACACAGGACACTCAATGACCCATGCAAGACACTCAATGACGCACGCAGGATACTCAATGGCACACGCAGGACACTCAATGACCCATGCAGGACACTCATGACCCACGTAGGACACACAATGACCCACGTAGGACACTCATGACACACGCAGGGCACTCAATGTCCCACGCAGGACACTCAATGACCTACGCAGGACACTCAATGACCCACGCAGGACACTCATGACCCACGCAGGACACTGAATTACCCACGCAGGACACCCATAACCCACGCAGGTCACTCAATGACCCACGCAGGACACTCAATGACCCACGCAAGACACTCATGACCCACACAGGACACTCAATGACCCATGCAAGACACTCAATGACCCACGCAGGATACTCAATGGCCCACGCAGGACACTCAATGACCCATGCAGGACACTCATGACCCACGTAGGACACTCAATGACCCACGTACGACACTCAATAACCAACACAGCCACTCAATGACCCACGCACGACTCTCAATGACCCACGCTGGACACTCAATGACCCACGCAGGACAGTCATGACTCACGCAGGACACTCAATGACCCACGCAGGACACTCATGACCCACGCAGGACACTGAATCACCCACGCAGGGCACCCATAACCCACGCAGGTCACTCAATTACCCATGCAGGACACTCAATGACACACGCAGGACACTCATGACCCATGCAGGAAACTCAATGACCCACACAGGACACTCAATGGCCCACGCAGGACACTCATGACCCACGCAGGACTCTCAATGACCCACGTAGGACACTCAATGACCCACGCAGGACACACATGACCCACGCAGGACACTGAATCACCCACGCAGGATTCTAAATGACCCAAGCAGGACACTCAATGACCCACGCAGGACACACATGACCCACACAGGGCATTCAATGACCCATTCAGAAAACTCATGACCCACCCAGGACACTCAATGACACACGCAGGACACTCATGACCCATGCAGGACACTCAATGACCCACACAGGACACTCAATGGCCCACGCAGGACACTCATGACCCACGCAGGACACTCATGACCCACGCAGGACACTCAATGACCCACGCAGGACACTCATGACCCACGCAGGACACTCAATGACACACGCAGGACACTCATGACCCACACAGGACACTCAATGACCCATGCAAGACACTCAATGACCCACGCAGGATACTCAATGGCCCACGCAGGAAACTCAATGACCCATGCAGGACACTCATGACCCACGTAGGACACTCAATGACCCACGTACGACACTCAATAACCAACACAGCCACTCAATGACCCACGCACGACTCTCAATGACCCACGCTAGACACTCAATGACCCACGCAGGACAGTCATGACTCACGCAGGACACTCAATGACCCACGCAGGACACTCATGACCCACGCAGGACACTGAATCACCCACGCAGGACAGTCATGACTCACGCAGGACACTCAATGACCCATGCAGGACACTCAATGACACACGCAGGACACTCATGACCCATGCAGGACACTCAATGACCCACACAGGACACTCAATGGCCCACGCAGGACACGCATGACCCACGCAGGACACTCATGACCCACGCAGGACACTCAATGACACACGCAGGACACTCAATGTCCCACACCGGACACTCAATGGACCACGCAGGACACTCATGCCCCACGCAGCACACTCAATGACCCACGCAGGACACTCATGACCCACTCAGGACACTCAATGACCCACGCAGGACACTCATGACCCACACAGGACACTCAATGACCCACGCAAGACACTCAATGATCCACGCAGGTTGCTCAATGGCCCACGCAGGACACTCAATGACCCTTGCAGGACACTCATGACCCACGTAGGACACTCAATGACCCACAGAGGACACTCATGACCCACACAGGACACTCAATGACCCACGCAGGACAATCAATGACCCACGCAGGATATTCAATGGCCCACGCAGGACACTCAATGACACATGCAGGACACTCATGTCCCACGCAGGACACTCAATGACCCACGTAGGACACTCAATGACCAACACAGGCCACTCAATGACCCACACAGGATTCTAAATGACCCACGCTGGACACTCAATGACCCAAGCAGGACACTCAATGACCCACGCAGGACACTCATGACCCACACAGGACATTCAATGACCCACGCAGGACACTCATGACCCACACAGGACAATCAATGACACACGCAGGACACTCATGACCCATGCAGTACACTCAATGACCCACACAGGACACTCAATGGCCCACGCAGGACACTCATGACCAACGCAGGACACTCATGACCCACGCAGGTCACTCAATGACACACGCAGGACACTCAATGACCCACGAAGGACACTCATGACCCACGCAGGACACTCAATGACCCACGCAGGACACTCATGACCCACACAGGACACTCAATGGCCCATGCAAGACACTCAATGACCCACGCAGGATACTCAATGGCCCACGCAGGACACTCAATGACCCATGCAGGACACTCATGACCCACGTAGGACACTCAATGACCCATGTACGACACTCAATAACCAACACAGCCACTCAATGACCCACGCACGACTCTCAATGACCCACGCTGGACACTCAATGACCCACGCAGGACAGTCATGACTCACGCAGGACACTCAATGACCCACGCAGGACACTCATGACCCACGCAGGACACTGAATCACCGACGCAGGACACCCATGACCCACGCAGGACACTCAATGACCCACGCAGGACACTGAATCACCCACGCAGGACACTCAATGGCCCATGCAGGACACTCATGACCCACGCAGGACACTCAATGACCCACGCAGGACACTCATGACCCACGCAGGACACTCAATGACCCACGCAGGACACTCATGACCCACACAGGACACTCAATGACCCACGCAAGACACTCAATGACGCACGCAGGATACTCAATGGCACACGCAGGACACTCAATGACCCATGCAGGACACTCATGACCCACGTAGGACACACAATGACCCACGTAGGACACTCATGACACACGCAGGGCACTCAATGTCCCACGCAGGACACTCAATGACCTACGCAGGACACTCAATGACCCACGCAGGACACTCATGACCCATGCAGGACACTGAATTACCCACGCAGGACACCCATAACCCACGCAGGTCACTCAATGACCCACGCAGGACACTCAATGACCCACGCAAGACACTCATGACCCACACAGGACACTCAATGACCCATGCAAGACACTCAATGACCCACGCAGGATACTCAATGGCCCACGCAGGACACTCAATGACCCATGCAGGACACTCATGACCCACGTAGGACACTCAATGACCCACGTACGACACTCAATAACCAACACAGCCACTCAATGACCCACGCACGACTCTCAATGACCCACGCTGGACACTCAATGACCCACGCAGGACAGTCATGACTCACGCAGGACACTCAATGACCCACGCAGGACACTCATGACCCACGCAGGACACTGAATCACCCACGCAGGGCACCCATAACCCACGCAGGTCACTCAATTACCCATGCAGGACACTCAATGACACACGCAGGACACTCATGACCCATGCAGGAAACTCAATGACCCACACAGGACACTCAATGGCCCACGCACGACACTCATGACCCACGCAGGACACTCATGACCCACGCAGGACACTCAATGACGCACGCAGGACACTCAATGACCCACACCGGACACTCAATGGCCCACGCAGGACACTCATGACCCACGCAGGACACTGAATCACCCACGCAGGACACCCATAACCCACGCAGGTCACTCAATTACCCATACAGGACACTCAATGACCCACGCAGGACACTCATGACCCATGCAGGACACTCAATGACCCACGCAGGTCACTCATGACCCACGCAGGACACTCAATGACCTACGTAGGACACTCAATGACCCATGCAGGACACTCAATGACCCACGTACGACACTCAATAACCAACACAGCCACTCAATGACCAACGCACGACTCTGTATGACCCACGCTGGACACTCAATGACCCATGCAGGGCACTCAATGTCCCACGCAGGACACTCATGACCCACGCAGGACACTCAATGACCCACGCAGGACACTCAGTGACACACGCAGGAAACTCAATGACCCACGCAGGATACTCAATGGCCCACGCAGGACAGTCAATTACCCATGCAGGACACTGATGACCCACGCAGGACACTCAATGACCCACACAGGACACTCAATGGCCCACGCAGGACACTCATGACCAAGGCAGGACACTCATGACCCACGCAGGTCACTCAATGACACACGCAGGACACTCAAGGACCCACACAGGACACTCAATGGCCCACGCAGGACACTCATGCCCCACGCAGGACACTCATGACACACGCAGGACACTCAATGACCCACGCAGGACACTCATGACCCACGCAGGACACTCAATGACCCACGCAGGACACTCATGACCCACACAGGACACTCAATGACCCATGCAAGACACTCAATGACCCACGCAGGACTCTCAATGACCCACGTAGGACACTCAATGACCAACACAGGCCACTCAATGACCCACGCAGGATTCTAAATGACCCACGCTGGACACTCAATGACCCACGCAGGACACTCAATGACGCACGCAGGACACTCAATGACCCACACCGGACACTCAATGGCCCACGCAGGACACTCATGACCCACGCAGAACACTGAATCACCCACGCAGGACACCCATAACCCACGCAGGTCACTCAATTACACATGCAGGACACTCAATGACCCACGCAGGACACTCATGACCCACGCAATACACTCAATGACACACGCAGGTCACTCATGACCCACGCAGGACACTCAATGACCTACGTAGGACACTCAATGACCCATGCAGGACACTCAATGACCCACGTACGACACTCAATAACCAACACAGCCACTCAATGACCCACGCACGACTCTCAATGACCCACGCTGGACACTCAATGACCCATGCAGGACACTCAATGTCCCACGCAGGACACTCATGACCCACGCAGGATACTCAATGACCCACGCAGGATACTCAATGGCCCACGCAGGACACTCAATTACCCATGCAGGACACTCATGACCACGCAGGACACTCAATGACCCACACAGGACACTCAATGGCCCACGCAGGACACTCATGACACACGCAGGACACTCATGACCCACGCAGGTCACTCAATGACACACGCAGGACACTCAAGGACCCACACAGGACACTCAATGGCCCACGCAGGACACTCATGCCCCACGCAGGACACTCATGACCCACGCAGGACACTCAATGACCCACGCAGGACACTCATGACCCACACAGGACACTCAATGACCCATGCAAGACACTCAATGACGCACGCTGGATACTCAATGGCACACGCAGGACACTCAATGACCCATGCAGGACACTCATGACCCACGTAGGACACACAATGACCCACGTAGGACACTCATGACACACGCAGGGCACTCAATGTCCCACGCAGGACACTCAATGACCTACGCAGGACACTCAATGACCCACGCAGGACACTCATGACCCATGCAGGACACTGAATTACCCACGCAGGACACCCATAACCCACGCAGGTCACTCAATGACCCACGCAGGACACTCAATGACCCACGCAAGACACTCATGACCCACACAGGACACTCAATGACCCATGCAAGACACTCAATGACCCACGCAGGATACTCAATGGCCCACGCAGGACACTCAATGACCCATGCAGGACACTCATGACCCACGTAGGACACTCAATGACCCACGTACGACACTCAATAACCAACACAGCCACTCAATGACCCACGCACGACTCTCAATGACCCACGCTGGACACTCAATGACCCACGCAGGACAGTCATGACTCACGCAGGACACTCAATGACCCACGCAGGACACTCATGACCCACGCAGGACACTGAATCACCCACGCAGGGCACCCATAACCCACGCAGGTCACTCAATTACCCATGCAGGACACTCAATGACACACGCAGGACACTCATGACCCATGCAGGAAACTCAATGACCCACACAGGACACTCAATGGCCCACGCAGGACACTCATGACCCACGCAGGACACTCATGACCCACGCAGGACACTCAATGACGCACGCAGGACACTCAATGACCCACACCGGACACTCAATGACGCACGCAGGACACTCAATGACCCACACCGGACACTCAATGGCCCACGCAGGACACTCATGACCCACGCAGGACACTGAATCACCCACGCAGGACACCCATAACCCACGCAGGTCACTCAATTACCCATACAGGACACTCAATGACCCACGCAGGACACTCATGACCCACGCAGGACACTCAATGACCCACGCAGGTCACTCATGACCCACGCAGGACACTCAATGACCTACGTAGGACACTCAATGACCCATGCAGGACACTCAATGACCCACGTACGACACTCAATAACCAACACAGCCACTCAATGACCAACGCACGACTCTGTATGACCCACGCTGGACACTCAATGACCCATGCAGGGCACTCAATGTCCCACGCAGGACACACATGACCCACGCAGGACACTCAATGACCCACGCAGGACACTCAGTGACACACGCAGGAAACTCAATGACCCACGCAGGATACTCAATGGCCCACGCAGGACAGTCAATTACCCATGCAGGACACTGATGACCCACGCAGGACACTCAATGACCCACACAGGACACTCAATGGCCCACGCAGGACACTCATGACCAAGGCAGGACACTCATGACCCACGCAGGTCACTCAATGACACAGGCAGGACACTCAAGGACCCACACAGGACACTCAATGGCCCACGCAGGACACTCATGCCCCACGCAGGACACTCATGACACACGCAGGACACTCAATGACCCACGCAGGACACTCATGACCCACGCAGGACACTCAATGACCCACGCAGGACACTCATGACCCACACAGGACACTCAATGACCCATGCAAGACACTCAATGACCCACGCAGGATACTCAATGGCCCACGCAGGACACTCAATGACCCATGCAGGACACTCATGACCCACGTAGGACACTCAATGACCCACGTACGACACTCAATAACCAACACAGCCACTCAATGACCCACGCACGACTCTCAATGACCCACGCTGGACACTCAATGACCCACGCAGGACAGTTATGACTCACGCAGGACACTCAATGACCCACGCAGCACACTCATGACCCACGCAGGACACTGAATCACCCACGCAGGACACCCAGGACCCAAACAGGACACTCAATGACCCACGCAGGACACTCATGACCCACGTAGGACACACAATGACCCACGTAGGACACTCATGACACACGCGGGGCACTCAATGTCCCACGCAGGACACTCAATGTCCCACGCAGGACACTCATGACCCACGCAGGACACTCAATGACCCACGCAGGACGCTCATAACCCACGCAGGACACTGAATCACCCATGCAGGACACCCATAACCCACGCAGGTCACTCAATGACCCACGCAGGATACTCAATGACCCACGCAGGACACTCATGACCCACACAGGACACTCAATGACCCATGCAAGACACTCAATGACCCACGCAGGACTCTCAATGACCCACGTAGGACACTCAATGACCAACACAGGCCACTCAATGACCCACGCAGGATTCTAAATGACCCACGCTGGACACTCAATGACCCACGCAGGACACTCAATGACGCACGCAGGACACTCAATGACCCACACCGGACACTCAATGGCCCACGCAGGACACTCATGACCCACGCAGAACACTGAATCACCCACGCAGGACACCCATAACCCACGCAGGTCACTCAATTACACATGCAGGACACTCAATGACCCACGCAGGACACTCATGACCCACGCAGTACACTCAATGACCCACGCAGGTCACTCATGACCCACGCAGGACACTCAATGACCTACGTAGGACACTCAATGACCCATGCAGGACACTCAATGACCCACGTACGACACTCAATAACCAACACAGCCACTCAATGACCCACGCACGACTCTCAATGACCCACGCTGGACACTCAATGACCCATGCAGGACACTCAATGTCCCACGCAGGACACTCATGACCCACGCAGGATACTCAATGACCCACGCAGGATACTCAATGGCCCACGCAGGACACTCAATTACCCATGCAGGACACTCATGACCACGCAGGACACTCAATGACCCACACAGGACACTCAATGGCCCACGCAGGACACTCATGACACACGCAGGACACTCATGACCCACGCAGGTCACTCAATGACACACGCAGGACACTCAAGGACCCACACAGGACACTCAATGGCCCACGCAGGACACTCATGCCCCACGCAGGACACTCATGACACACGCAGTACACTCAATGACCCACGCAGGACACTCATGACCCACGCAGGACACTCAATGACCCACGCAGGACACTCATGACCAACACAGGACACTCAATGACCCACGCAGGACACTCATGACCCACACAGGACACTCAATGACACACGCAGGACACTCAATGACCCACACCGGACACTCAATGGCCCACGCAGGACACTCATGACCCACGCATGACACTGAATCACCCACGCAGGACACCCATAACCCACGCAGGTCACTCAATTACCCATGCAGGACACTCATGACCCACGCAGGACACGCATGACCCACGCAAGACACTCAATGACACACGCAGGACACTCAATGACCCACACCGGACACTCAATGGCCCACGCAGGACACTCATGACCCACGCAGGACACTCATGATCCACGCAGGACACTCAATGACCCATGCAAGACACTCAATGACCCACGCAGGTCACTCAATGACCCACGCAGGACACTCAATGACCCACGCAGGACACTCATGACCCACACAGGACACTCAATGACCCATGCAAGACACCCAATGACCCACGCAGGATACTCAATGACCCACGCAGGACACTCAATGACCCATGCAGGACACTCATGACCCATGTAGGACACTCAATGACCCACGTACGACACTCAATAACCAACACAGCCACTCAATGACCCACGCACGACTCTCAATGACCCACGCTGGACACTCAATGACCCACGCAGGACAGTCATGACTCACGCAGGACACTCAATGACCCACGCAGGACACTCATGACCCACGCAGGACACTGAATCAACCCCGCAGGACACTCATGACCCATGCAGGAAACTCAATGACCCACACAGGACACTCAATGGCCCACGCAGGACACTCATGACCCACGCAGGACACTCATGACCCACGCAAGACACTCAATGACACACGCAGGACACTCAATGACCCACACCGGACACTCAATGGCCCACGCAGGACACTCATGACCCACGCATGACACTGAATCACCCACGCAGGACACCCATAACCCACGCAGGTCACTCAATTACCCATGCAGGACACTCAATGACCCACGCAGGACAGTCATGACTCACGCAGGACACTCAATGACCCACGCAGGACACTCATGACCCACGCAGGACACTGAATCAACCACGCAGGACACTCATGACCCATGCAGGAAACTCAATGACCCACACAGGACAATCAATGGCCCACGCAGGACACTCATGACCCACGCAGGACACTCATGACCCACGCAAGACACTCAATGACACACGCAGGACACTCAATGACCCACACCGGACACTCAATGGCCCACGCAGGACACTCATGACCCACGCATGACACTGAATCACCCACGCAGGACACCCATAACCCACGCAGGTCACTCAATTACCCATGCAGGACACTCATGACCCACGCAGGACACGCATGACCCACGCAAGACACTCAATGACACACGCAGGACACTCAATGACCCACACCGGACACTCAATGGCCCACGCAGGACACTCATGACCCACGCAGGACACTCAATGACCTACGTAGGACACTCAATGACCCATGCAGGACACTCAATGACCCACGTACGACACTCAATAACCAACACAGCCACTCAATGACCCACGCACGACTCTGAATGACCCACGCTGGACACTCAATGACCCATGCAGGACCCTCAATGTCCCACGCAGGACACTCATGACACAAGCAGGATACTCAATGACCCACGCAGGACACTCAGTGACACACGCAGGACACTCAATGACCCACGCAGGATACTCAATGGCCCACGCAGGACACTCAATGACCCATGCAGGACACTCATGACCCACGCAGGACACTCAATGACTCACGTAGGACTCTCAATGACCAACACCGGCCACTCAATGACCCACGCAGGACTCTCAATGGCCCACACAGGACACTCAATGACACACGCAGGACACTCAATGACCCACACCGGACACTCAATGGCCCACGCAGGACACTCATGACCCACGCAGGACACTCAATGTCCCACGCAGTACACTCAATGACACACGCAGCACACTCAATGACCCACGCAGGACACTCATGACCCACACAGGACACTCAATGACCCACGCAAGACACTCAATGATCCACGCAGGTTGCTCAATGGCCGACGCAGGACACTCAATGACCCTTGCAGGACACTCATGACCCACGTAGGACACTCAATGACCCACGGAGGACACTCATGACCCACACAGGACACTCAATGACCTACGCAGGACACTCATGACCCACACAGGACACTCAATGACCCATGCAAGACACTCAATGACCCACGCAGGATACTCAATGGCCCACTCAGGACACTCAATGACCCATGCAGGACACTCATGACCCACGCAGGACACTCATAGACCTACGTAGGACACTCAATGACCCATGCAGGACACTCAATGACCCACGTACGACACTCAATAAACAACACAGCCACTCAATGACCCACGCACGACTCTGAATGACCCACGCTGGACACTCAATGACCCATGCAGGACCCTCAATGTCCCACGCAGGACACTCATGACACACGCAGGATACTCAATGACCCACGCAGGACACTCAATGACCCACGCAGGATACTCAATGGCCCACGCAGGACACTCAATGACCCATGCAGGACACTCAATGACTCACGTAGGACTCTCAATGACCAACACCGGCCACTCAATGACCCACGCAGGACTCTCAATGGCCCACACAGGACACTCAATGACACACGCAGGACACTCAATGACCCACACCGGACACTCAATGGCCCACGCAGGACACTCATGACCCACGTAGGACACTCAATGTCCCACGCAGTACACTCAATGACACACGCAGCACACTCAATGACCCACGCAGGACACTCATGACCCACACAGGACACTCAATGACCCACGCAAGACACTCAATGATCCACGCAGGTTGCTCAATGGCCGACGCAGGACACTCAATGACCCTTGCAGGACACTCATGACCCACGTAGGACACTCAATGACCCACGGAGGACACTCATGACCCACACAGGACACTCAATGACCCACGCAGGACACTCATGACCCACACAGGACACTCAATGACCCATGCAAGACACTCAATGACCCACGCAGGATACTCAATGGCCCACGCAGGACACTCAATGACCCATGCAGGTCACTCATGACCCACGTAGGACACTCAATGACCAACGTACGACACTCAATAACCAACACAGCCACTCAATGACCCACGCACGACTCTCAATGACCCACGCTGGACACTCAATGACCCACGCAGGACAGTCATGACTCACGCAGGACACTCAATGACCCACGCAGGACACTCATGACCCACGCAGGACACTGAATCACCCACGCAGGACACCCATAACCCACGCAGGTCACTCAATTACCCATGCAGGACACTCAATGACACACGCAGGACACTCAATGGCCCACGCAGGACACTCATGAACCACGCAGGACACTCATGACCCACGCAGGACACTCAATGACACACGCAGGACACTCAATGACCCACACCGGACACTCAATGGCCCACGCAGGACACTCATGACCCACGCATGACACTGAATCACCCACGCAGGACACCCATAACCCACGCAGGTCACTCAATTACCCATGCAGGACACTCAATGACCCATGCAGGACACTCAATGACCCACGTACGACACTCAATAACCAACACAGCCACTCAATGACCCACGCACGACTCTCAATGACCCACGCTGGACACTCAATGACCCATGCAGGACACTCAATGTCCCACGCAAGACACTCAATGATCCACGCAGGTTGCTCAATGGCCGACGCAGGACACTCAATGACCCTTGCAGGACACTCATGACCCACGTAGGACACTCAATGACCCACGGAGGACACTCATGACCCACACAGGACACTCAATGACCCACGCAGGACACTCATGACCCACACAGGACACTCAATGACCCATGCAAGACACTCAATGACCCACGCAGGATACTCAATGACCCACGCAGGATACTCAATGGCCCACGCAGGACACTCAATTACCCATGCAGGACACTCATGACCACGCAGGACACTCAATGACCCACACAGGACACTCAATGGCCCACGCAGGACACTCATGACACACGCAGGACACTCATGACCCACGCAGGTCACTCAATGACACACGCAGGACACTCAAGGACCCACACAGGACACTCAATGGCCCACGCAGGACACTCATGCCCCACGCAGGACACTCATGACACACGCAGTACACTCAATGACCCACGCAGGACACTCATGACCCACGCAGGACACTCAATGACCCACGCAGGACACTCATGACCAACACAGGACACTCAATGACCCACGCAGGACACTCATGACCCACACAGGACACTCAATGACCCACGCAGGACACCCAGGACCCACACAGGACACTCAATGACCCACGCAGGACACCCAGGACCCACACAGGACACTCAATGACCCACGCAGGACACTGAATCACCCTCGCAGGACACTCAATGACCCACGCAGGACACTCATGACCAACACAGGACACTCAAAGTCCCACGCAGGACACTCATGACCCACGCAGGACACTCAATGACCCACGCAGGACACTCATGACCCACGCAGGACACTCAATGACCCACGCAGGACACTCATGACCCACACAGGACACTCAATGACCCATGCAAGACACTCAATGACGCACGCAGGATACTCAATGGCACACGCAGGACACTCAATGACCCATGCAGGACACTCATGACCCACGTAGGACACACAATGACCCACGTAGGACACTCATGACACACGCAGGGCACTCAATGTCCCACGCAGGACACTCAATGTCCCACGCAGGACACTCATGACCCACGCAGGACACTCAATGACCCACGCAGGACACTCATAACCCACGCAGGACACTGAATCACCCACGCAGGACACCCATAACCCACGCAGGTCACTCAATGACCCACGCAGGACACTCAATGACCCACGCAGGACACTCATGACCCACACAGGACACTCAATGACCCATGCAAGACACTCAATGACCCACGCAGGATACTCAATGACCCACGCAGGACACTCAATGACCCATGCAGGACACTCATGACCCAGGTAGGACACTCAATAACCCACGTACGACACTCAATAACCAACACAGCCACTCAATGACCCACGCACGACTCTCAATGACCCACGCTGGACACTCAATGACCCACGCAGGACAGTCATGACTCACGCAGGACACTCAATGACCCACGCAGGACACTCATGACCCACGCAGGACACTGAATCAACCCCGCAGGACACTCATGACCCATGCAGGAAACTCAATGACCCACACAGGACACTCAATGGCCCACGCAGGACACTCATGACCCACGCAGGACACTCATGACCCACGCAAGACACTCAATGACACACGCAGGACACTCAATGACCCACACCGGACACTCAATGGCCCACGCAGGACACTCATGACCCACGCATGACACTGAATCACCCACGCAGGACACCCATAACCCACGCAGGTCACTCAATTACCCATGCAGGACACTCAATGACCCACGCAGGACAGTCATGACTCACGCAGGACACTCAATGACCCACGCAGGACACTCATGACCCACGCAGGACACTGAATCAACCACGCAGGACACTCATGACCCATGCAGGAAACTCAATGACCCACACAGGACAATCAATGGCCCACGCAGGACACTCATGACCCACGCAGGACACTCATGACCCACGCAAGACACTCAATGACACACGCAGGACACTCAATGACCCACACCGGACACTCAATGGCCCACGCAGGACACTCATGACCCATGCATGACACTGAATCACCCACGCAGGACACCCATAACCCACGCAGGTCACTCAATTACCCATGCAGGACACTCATGACCCACGCAGGACACGCATGACCCACGCAAGACACTCAATGACACACGCAGGACACTCAATGACCCACACCGGACACTCAATGGCCCACGCAGGACACTCATGACCCACGCAGGACACTCAATGACCTACGTAGGACACTCAATGACCCATGCAGGACACTCAATGACCCACGTACGACACTCAATAACCAACACAGCCACTCAATGACCCACGCACGACTCTGAATGACCCACGCTGGACACTCAATGACCCATGCAGGACCCTCAATGTCCCACGCAGGACACTCATGACACCAGCAGGATACTCAATGACCCATGCAGGACACTCAGTGACACACGCAGGACACTCAATGACCCACGCAGGATACTCAATGGCCCACGCAGGACACTCAATGACCCATGCAGGACACTCATGACCCACGCAGGACACTCAATGACTCACGTAGGACTCTCAATGACCAACACCGGCCACTCAATGACCCACGCAGGACTCTCAATGGCCCACACAGGACACTCAATGACACACGCAGGACACTCAATGACCCACACCGGACACTCAATGGCCCACGCAGGACACTCATGACCCACGCAGGACACTCAATGTCCCACGCAGTACACTCAATGACACACGCAGCACACTCAATGACCCACGCAGGACACTCATGACCCACACAGGACACTCAATGACCCACGCAAGACACTCAATGATCCACGCAGGTTGCTCAATGGCCGACGCAGGACACTCAATGACCCTTGCAGGACACTCATGACCCACGTAGGACACTCAATGACCCACGGAGGACACTCATGACCCACACAGGACACTCAATGACCTACGCAGGACACTCATGACCCACACAGGACACTCAATGACCCATGCAAGACACTCAATGACCCACGCAGGATACTCAATGGCCCACTCAGGACACTCAATGACCCATGCAGGACACTCATGACCCACGCAGGACACTCATAGACCTACGTAGGACACTCAATGACCCATGCAGGACACTCAATGACCCACGTACGACACTCAATAAACAACACAGCCACTCAATGACCCACGCACGACTCTGAATGACCCACGCTGGACACTCAATGACCCATGCAGGACCCTCAATGTCCCACGCAGGACACTCATGACACACGCAGGATACTCAATGACCCACGCAGGACACTCATGACCCACGCAGGACACTCAATGACCCACGCAGGACACTCATGACACACGCAGTACACTCAATGACCCACGCAGGACACTCATGACCCACGCAGGACACTCAATGACCCACGCAGGACACTCATGACCAACACAGGACACTCAATGACCCACGCAGGACACTCATGACCCACACAGGACACTCAATGACCCACGCAGGACACCCAGGACCCACACAGGACACTCAATGACCCACGCAGGACACCCAGGACCCACACAGGACACTCAATGACCCACGCAGGACACTGAATCACCCTCGCAGGACACTCAATGACCCACGCAGGACACTCAATGATCCACGCAGGTTGCTCAATGGCCGACGCAGGACACTCATGACCCACGCAGGACACTCAATGACCCACGCAGGACACTCATGACCCACGCAGGACACTCAATGACCCACGCAGGACACTCATGACCCACACAGGACACTCAATGACCCATGCAAGACACTCAATGACGCACGCAGGATACTCAATGGCACACGCAGGACACTCAATGACCCATGCAGGACACTCATGACCCACGTAGGACACACAATGACCCACGTAGGACACTCATGACACACGCAGGGCACTCAATGTCCCACGCAGGACACTCAATGTCCCACGCAGGACACTCATGACCCACACAGGACACTCAATGACCCACGCAGGACACTCATAACCCACGCAGGACACTGAATCACCCACGCAGGACACCCATAACCCACGCAGGTCACTCAATGACCCACGCAGGACACTCAATGACCCACGCAGGACACTCATGACCCACACAGGACACTCAATGACCCATGCAAGACACTCAATGACCCACGCAGGATACTCAATGACCCACGCAGGACACTCAATGACCCATGCAGGACACTCATGACCCATGTAGGACACTCAATGACCCACGTACGGCACTCAATAACCAACACAGCCACTCAATGACCCACGCACGACTCTCAATGACCCACGCTGGACACTCAATGACCCACGCAGGACAGTCATGACTCACGCAGGACACTCAATGACCCACGCAGGACACTCATGACCCACGCAGGACACTGAATCAACCCCGCAGGACACTCATGACCCATGCAGGAAACTCAATGACCCACACAGGACACTCAATGGCCCACGCAGGACACTCATGACCCACGCAGGACACTCATGACCCACGCAAGACACTCAATGACACACGCAGGACACTCAATGACCCACACCGGACACTCAATGGCCCACGCAGGACACTCATGACCCACGCATGACACTGAATCACCCACGCAGGACACCCATAACCCACGCAGGTCACTCAATTACCCATGCAGGACACTCAATGACCCACGCAGGACAGTCATGACTCACGCAGGACACTCAATGACCCACGCAGGACACTCATGACCCACGCAGGACACTGAATCAACCACGCAGGACACTCATGACCCATGCAGGAAACTCAATGACCCACACAGGACAATCAATGGCCCACGCAGGACACTCATGACCCACGCAGGACACTCATGACCCACGCAAGACACTCAATGACACACGCAGGACACTCAATGACCCACACCGGACACTCAATGGCCCACGCAGGACACTCATGACCCACGCATGACACTGAATCACCCACGCAGGACACCCATAACCCACGCAGGTCACTCAATTACCCATGCAGGACACTCATGACCCACGCAGGACACGCATGACCCACGCAAGACACTCAATGACACACGCAGGACACTCAATGACCCACACCGGACACTCAATGGCCCACGCAGGACACTCATGACCCACGCAGGACACTCAATGACCTACGTAGGACACTCAATGACCCATGCAGGACACTCAATGACCCACGTACGACACTCAATAACCAACACAGCCACTCAATGACCCACGCACGACTCTGAATGACCCACGCTGGACACTCAATGACCCATGCAGGACCCTCAATGTCCCACGCAGGACACTCATGACACAAGCAGGATACTCAATGACCCACGCAGGACACTCAGTGACACACGCAGGACACTCAATGACCCACGCAGGATACTCAATGGCCCACGCAGGACACTCAATGACCCATGCAGGACACTCATGACCCACGCAGGACACTCAATGACTCACGTAGGACTCTCAATGACCAACACCGGCCACTCAATGACCCACGCAGGACTCTCAATGGCCCACACAGGACACTCAATGACACACGCAGGACACTCAATGACCCACACCGGACACTCAATGGCCCACGCAGGACACTCATGACCCACGCAGGACACTCAATGTCCCACGCAGTACACTCAATGACACACGCAGCACACTCAATGACCCACGCAGGACACTCATGACCCACACAGGACACTCAATGACCCACGCAAGACACTCAATGATCCACGCAGGTTGCTCAATGGCCGACGCAGGACACTCAATGACCCTTGCAGGACACTCATGACCCACGTAGGACACTCAATGACCCACGGAGGACACTCATGACCCACACAGGACACTCAATGACCTACGCAGGACACTCATGACCCACACAGGACACTCAATGACCCATGCAAGACACTCAATGACCCACGCAGGATACTCAATGGCCCACTCAGGACACTCAATGACCCATGCAGGACACTCATGACCCACGCAGGACACTCATAGACCTACGTAGGACACTCAATGACCCTTGCAGGACACTCAATGACCCACGTACGACACTCAATAAACAACACAGCCACTCAATGACCCACGCACGACTCTGAATGACCCACGCTGGACACTCAATGACCCATGCAGGACCCTCAATGTCCCACGCAGGACACTCATGACACACGCAGGATACTCAATGACCCACGCAGGACACTCAGTGACACACGCAGGACACTCAATGACCCACGCAGGATACTCAATGGCCCACGCAGGACACTCAATGACCCATGCAGGACACTCATGACCCACGCAGGACACTCAATGACTCACGTAGGACTCTCAATGACCAACACCGGCCACTCAATGACCCACGCAGGACTCTCAATGGCCCACACAGGACACTCAATGACACACGCAGGACACTCAATGACCCACACCGGACACTCAATGGCCCACGCAGGACACTCATGACCCACGCAGGACACTCAATGTCCCACGCAGTACACTCAATGACACACGCAGCACACTCAATGACCCACGCAGGACACTCATGACCCACACAGGACACTCAATGACCCACGCAAGACACTCAATGATCCACGCAGGTTGCTCAATGGCCGACGCAGGACACTCAATGACCCTTGCAGGACACTCATGACCCACGTAGGACACTCAATGACCCACGGAGGACACTCATGACCCACACAGGACACTCAATGACCCACGCAGGACACTCATGACCCACACAGGACACTCAATGACCCATGCAAGACACTCAATGACCCACGCAGGATACTCAATGGCCCACGCAGGACACTCAATGACCCATGCAGGACACTCATGACCCACGTAGGACACTCAATGACCAACGTACGACACTCAATAACCAACACAGCCACTCAATGACCCACGCACGACTCTCAATGACCCACGCTGGACACTCAATGACCCACGCAGGACAGTCATGACTCACGCAGGACACTCAATGACCCACGCAGGACACTCATGACCCACGCAGGACACTGAATCACCCACGCAGGACACCCATAACCCACGCAGGTCACTCAATTACCCATGCAGGACACTCAATGACACACGCAGGACACTCAATGGCCCACGCAGGACACTCATGAGCCACGCAGGACACTCATGACCCACGCAGGACACTCAATGACACACGCAGGACACTCAATGACCTACGTAGGACACTCATGACCCACGCAGGACACTGAATCACCCACGCAGGACACCCATAACCCACGCAGGTCACTCAATGACCCACGCAGGACACTCATGACCCACACAGGACAATCAATGACCCATGCAGGACACTCATGACCCACGCAGCACACTCAATGACCCACACAGGACACTCAATGGCCCACACAGGACACTCATGACCACGGCAGGACACTCATGACCCACGCAGGCCACTCAATGACACACGCAGGACACTCAAGGAACCACACAGGACACTCAATGGCCCACGCAGGACACTCATGACCCACGCAGGACACTCATGACACACGCAGGACACTCAATGACCCACGCAGGACACTCATGACCCACGCAGGACACTCAATGACCCACGCAGGACACTCATGATCCACGCAGGACACTCAATGACCCATGCAAGACACTCAATGACCCACGCAGGTCACTCAATGACCCACGCAGGACACTCAATGACCCACGCAGGACACTCATGACCCACACAGGACACTCAATGACCCATGCAAGACACCCAATGACCCACGCAGGATACTCAATGACCCACGCAGGACACTCAATGACCCATGCAGGACACTCATGACCCATGTAGGACACTCAATGACCCACGTACGACACTCAATAACCAACACAGCCACTCAATGACCCACGCACGACTCTCAATGACCCACGCTGAACACTCAATGACCCACGCAGGACAGTCATGACTCACGCAGGACACTCAATGACCCACGCAGGACACTCATGACCCACGCAGGACACTGAATCAACCCCGCAGGACACTCATGACCCATGCAGGAAACTCAATGACCCACACAGGACACTCAATGGCCCACGCAGGACACTCATGACCCACGCAGGACACTCATGACCCACGCAAGACACTCAATGACACACGCAGGACACTCAATGACCCACACCGGACACTCAATGGCCCACGCAGGACACTCATGACCCACGCATGACACTGAATCACCCACGCAGGACACCCATAACCCACGCAGGTCACTCAATTACCCATGCAGGACACTCAATGACCCACGCAGGACAGTCATGACTCACGCAGGACACTCAATGACCCACGCAGGACACTCATGACCCACGCAGGACACTGAATCAACCACGCAGGACACTCATGACCCATGCAGGAAACTCAATGACCCACACAGGACAATCAATGGCCCACGCAGGACACTCATGACCCACGCAGGACACTCATGACCCACGCAAGACACTCAATGACACACGCAGGACACTCAATGACCCACACCGGACACTCAATGGCCCACGCAGGACACTCATGACCCACGCATGACACTGAATCACCCACGCAGGACACCCATAACCCACGCAGGTCACTCAATTACCCATGCAGGACACTCATAACCCACGCAGGACACGCATGACCCACGCAAGACACTCAATGACACACGCAGGACACTCAATGACCCACACCGGACACTCAATGGCCCACGCAGGACACTCATGACCCACGCAGGACACTCAATGACCTACGTAGGACACTCAATGACCCATGCAGGACACTCAATGACCCACGTACGACACTCAATAACCAACACAGCCACTCAATGACCCACGCACGACTCTGAATGACCCACGCTGGACACTCAATGACCCATGCAGGACCCTCAATGTCCCACGCAGGACACTCATGACACAAGCAGGATACTCAATGACCCACGCAGGACACTCAGTGACACACGCAGGACACTCAATGACCCACGCAGGATACTCAATGGCCCACGCAGGACACTCAATGACCCATGCAGGACACTCATGACCCACGCAGGACACTCAATGACTCACGTAGGACTCTCAATGACCAACACCGGCCACTCAATGACCCACGCAGGACTCTCAATGGCCCACACAGGACACTCAATGACACACGCAGGACACTCAATGACCCACACCGGACACTCAATGGCCCACGCAGGACACTCATGACCCACGCAGGACACTCAATGTCCCACGCAGTACACTCAATGACACACGCAGCACACTCAATGACCCACGCAGGACACTCATGACCCACACAGGACACTCAATGACCCACGCAAGACACTCAATGATCCACGCAGGTTGCTCAATGGCCGACGCAGGACACTCAATGACCCTTGCAGGACACTCATGACCCACGTAGGACACTCAATGACCCACGGAGGACACTCATGACCCACACAGGACACTCAATGACCTACGCAGGACACTCATGACCCACACAGGACACTCAATGACCCATGCAAGACACTCAATGACCCACGCAGGATACTCAATGGCCCACTCAGGACACTCAATGACCCATGCAGGACACTCATGACCCACGCAGGACACTCATAGACCTACGTAGGACACTCAATGACCCATGCAGGACACTCAATGACCCACGTACGACACTCAATAAACAACACAGCCACTCAATGACCCACGCACGACTCTGAATGACCCACGCTGGACACTCAATGACCCATGCAGGACCCTCAATGTCCCACGCAGGACACTCATGACACACGCAGGATACTCAATGACCCACGCAGGACACTCAATGACCCACGCAGGATACTCAATGGCCCACGCAGGACACTCAATGACCCATGCAGGACACTCAATGACTCACGTAGGACTCTCAATGACCAACACCGGCCACTCAATGACCCACGCAGGACTCTCAATGGCCCACACAGGACACTCAATGACACACGCAGGACACTCAATGACCCACACCGGACACTCAATGGCCCACGCAGGACACTCATGACCCACGCAGGACACTCAATGTCCCACGCAGTACACTCAATGACACACGCAGCACACTCAATGACCCACGCAGGACACTCATGACCCACACAGGACACTCAATGACCCACGCAAGACACTCAATGATCCACGCAGGTTGCTCAATGGCCGACGCAGGACACTCAATGACCCTTGCAGGACACTCATGACCCACGTAGGACACTCAATGACCCACGGAGGACACTCATGACCCACACAGGACACTCAATGACCCACGCAGGACACTCATGACCCACACAGGACACTCAATGACCCATGCAAGACACTCAATGACCCACGCAGGATACTCAATGGCCCACGCAGGACACTCAATGACCCATGCAGGACACTCATGACCCACGTAGGACACTCAATGACCAACGTACGACACTCAATAACCAACACAGCCACTCAATGACCCACGCACGACTCTCAATGACCCACGCTGGACACTCAATGACCCACGCAGGACAGTCATGACTCACGCAGGACACTCAATGACCCACGCAGGACACTCATGACCCACGCAGGACACTGAATCACCCACGCAGGACACCCATAACCCACGCAGGTCACTCAATTACCCATGCAGGACACTCAATGACACACGCAGGACACTCAATGGCCCACGCAGGACACTCATGAACCACGCAGGACACTCATGACCCACGCAGGACACTCAATGACACACGCAGGACACTCAATGACCCACACCGGACACTCAATGGCCCACGCAGGACACTCATGACCCACGCATGACACTGAATCACCCACGCAGGACACCCATAACCCACGCAGGTCACTCAATTACCCATGCAGGACACTCAATGACCCACGCAGGACACCCATGACCCACGCAGTACACTCAATGACCCACGCAGGTCACTCATGACCCACGCGGGACACTCAATGACCTACGTAGGACACTCATGACCCACGCAGGACACTGAATCACCCACGCAGGACACCCATAACCCACGCAGGTCACTCAATGACCCACGCAGAACACTCATGACCCACACAGGACAATCAATGACCCATGCAGGACACTCATGACCCACGCAGCACACTCAATGACCCACACAGGACACTCAATGGCCCACACAGGACACTCATGACCACGGCAGGACACTCATGACCCACGCAGGCCACTCAATGACACACGCAGGACACTCAAGGAACCACACAGGACACTCAATGGCCCACGCAGGACACTCATGACCCACGCAGGACACTCATGACACACGCAGGACACTCAATGACCCACGCAGGACACTCATGACCCACGCAGGACACTCAATGTCCCACGCAGTACACTCAATGACACACGCAGCACACTCAATGACCCACGCAGGACACTCATGACCCACACAGGACACTCAATGACCCACGCAAGACACTCAATGATCCACGCAGGTTGCTCAATGGCCCACGCAGGACACTCAATGACCCTTGCAGGACACTCATGACCCATGTAGGACACTCAATGACCCACGGAGGACACTCATGACCCACACAGGACACTCAATGACCTACGCAGGACACTCATGACCCACACAGGACACTCAATGACCCATGCAAGACACTCAATGACCCACGCAGGATACTCAATGGCCCACTCAGGACACTCAATGACCCATGCAGGACACTCATGACCCACGCAGGACACTCATAGACCTACGTAGGACACTCAATGACCCATGCAGGACACTCAATGACCCACGTACGACACTCAATAAACAACACAGCCACTCAATGACCCACGCACGACTCTGAATGACCCACGCTGGACACTCAATGACCCATGCAGGACCCTCAATGTCCCACGCAGGACACTCATGACACACGCAGGATACTCAATGACCCACGCAGGACACTCAGTGACACACGCAGGACACTCAATGACCCACGCAGGATACTCAATGGCCCACGCAGGACACTCAATGACCCATGCAGGACACTCATGACCCACGCAGGACACTCAATGACTCACGTAGGACTCTCAATGACCAACACCGGCCACTCAATGACCCACGCAGGACTCTCAATGGCCCACACAGGACACTCAATGACACACGCAGGACACTCAATGACCCACACCGGACACTCAATGGCCCACGCAGGACACTCATGACCCACGCAGGACACTCAATGTCCCACGCAGTACACTCAATGACACACGCAGCACACTCAATGACCCACGCAGGACACTCATGACCCACACAGGACACTCAATGACCCACGCAAGACACTCAATGATCCACGCAGGTTGCTCAATGGCCGACGCAGGACACTCAATGACCCTTGCAGGACACTCATGACCCACGTAGGACACTCAATGACCCACGGAGGACACTCATGACCCACACAGGACACTCAATGACCCACGCAGGACACTCATGACCCACACAGGACACTCAATGACCCATGCAAGACACTCAATGACCCACGCAGGATACTCAATGGCCCACGCAGGACACTCAATGACCCATGCAGGACACTCATGACCCACGTAGGACACTCAATGACCAACGTACGACACTCAATAACCAACACAGCCACTCAATGACCCACGCACGACTCTCAATGACCCACGCTGGACACTCAATGACCCACGCAGGACAGTCATGACTCACGCAGGACACTCAATGACCCACGCAGGACACTCATGACCCACGCAGGACACTGAATCACCCACGCAGGACACCCATAACCCACGCAGGTCACTCAATTACCCATGCAGGACACTTAATGACACACGCAGGACACTCATGACCCATGCAGGACACTCAATGACCCACACAGGACACTCAATGGCCCACGCAGGACACTCATGACCTACGCAGGACACTCAATGACACACGCAGGACACTCAATGACCCACACCGGACACTCAATGACCCACGCAGGACACTCATGACCCACGCAGGACACTGAATGACCCACGCAGGACACCCATAACCCACGCAGGTCACTCAATTACCCATACAGGACACTCAATGACCCACGCAGGACACTCATGACCCACGCAGTACACTCAATGACCCACGCAGGTCACTCATGACCCACGCAGTACACTCAATGACCCACGCAGGTCACTCATCACCCATGCAGGACACTCAATGACCCACGTACGACACTCAATAACCAACACAGCCACTCAATGACCCACGCACGACTCTGAATGACCCACGCTGGACACTCAATGACCCATCCAGGACACTCAATGTCCCACGCAGGACACTCATGACCCACGCAGGATACTCAATGGCCCACGCACGACACTCAATGACCTATGCAGGACACTCAATGACCCACACAGGGCACTCAATGACCCCACACAGGACACTCATGACCCATACAGGACACTCATGACCCACGCAGGACACTCAATGGCCCATACAGGACACGCATGACCCACGCAGGACACTCACGACCCACGCAGGACACTTAATGACCCACACAGGACACTCATGACACACACAGGATACTCAATGACCCACGCAGGACACTCAATGACCCACACAAGACACTAAATGACCCACGCAGGACACTCAATGACCCACGCAGGACACTCAATGACACACGCAGGACACTCATGACCCACACAGGACACTCAATGACCCACGCAGGGCACTCAATGACCCACACAGGACACTCAATGACCCACGCAGGACACTCATGACCCACACAGGACACACATGACCCACGCAGGACACTCAACGACCCACGCAGGACACTCAATGTCCCATGCAGGACACTCAACGAACCACACAGGACACTCAATGACCCACGCAGGACACTCAATGACCCACGCAGGACACTCATGACCCACGCAGGACACTCAATGACCCACGCCGGACACTCATGACCCACGCAGGACACTCATGACCCACACAGGACACTCAATGACCCTCGCAGGACACTCAATGACCCACGCAGGATACTCAATGGCCCACGCAGGACACTCAATGACCCACGCAGGACACTCATGACCCACGCAGGACTCAATGAAACACGTAGGACACTCAATGACCAACACAGGCCACTCAATGACCCACGCAGGATTCTAAATGACCCACGCTGGACACTCAATGACCCAAGCAGGACACTCAATGACCCACGCAGGACACACATGACCCACACAGGGCATTCAATGACCCACGCAGGAAACTCATGACCCACGCAGGACACTCAATGACACACGCAGGACACTCATGACCCATGCAGGACACTCAATGACCCACACAGGACACTCAATGCCCCACGCAGGACACTCATGACCCACGCAGGACACTCATGACCCACGCAGGACACTCAATGACCCACGCACGACACTCATGACCCACGCAGGACACTCAATGACCCACGCAGGACACTCATGACCCACACAGGACACTCAATGACCCATGCAAGACACTCAATGACCCACGCAGGATACTCAATGGCCCACGCAGGACACTCAATGACCCATGCAGGACACTCATGACCCACGTAGGACACTCAATGACCCACGTACGACACTCAATAACCAACACAGCCACTCAATGACCCACGCACGACTCTCAATGACCCACGCTGGACACTCAATGACCCACGCAGGACAGTCATGACTCACGCAGGACACTCAATGACCCACGCAGGACACTCATGACCCACGCAGGACACTGAATCACCCACGCAGGACACCCATAACCCACGCAGGTCACTCAATGACCCACGCAGGACACTGAATCACCCATGCAGGACACCCATAACCCACGCAGGTCACTCAATGACCCACGCAGGACACTCAATGACCCACGCAGGACACTCATGACCCACGCAGGACACTGAATGACCCACGCAGGACACCCATAACCCACGCAGGTCACTCAATTACCCATACAGGACACTCAATGACCCACGCAGGACAGTCATGACCCACGCAGTACACTCAATGACCCACGCAGGTCACTCATGACCCACGCAGTACACTCAATGACCCACGCAGGTCACTCATCACCCATGCAGGACACTCAATGACCCACGTACGACACTCAATAACCAACACAGCCACTCAATGACCCACGCACGACTCTGAATGACCCACGCTGGACACTCAATGACCCATCCAGGACACTCAATGTCCCACGCAGGACACTCATGACCCACGCAGGATACTCAATGGCCCACGCACGACACTCAATGACCTATGCAGGACACTCAATGACCCACACAGGGCACTCAATGACCCCACACAGGACACTCATGACCCATACAGGACACTCATGACCCACGCAGGACACTCAATGGCCCATACAGGACACGCATGACCCACGCAGGACACTCACGACCCACGCAGGACACTTAATGACCCACACAGGACACTCATGACACACACAGGATACTCAATGACCCACGCAGGACACTCAATGACCCACACAAGACACTAAATGACCCACGCAGGACACTCAATGACCCACGCAGGACACTCAATGACACACGCAGGACACTCATGACCCACACAGGACACTCAATGACCCACGCAGGGCACTCAATGACCCACACAGGACACTCAATGACCCACGCAGGACACTCATGACCCACACAGGACACACATGACCCACGCAGGACACTCAACGACCCACGCAGGACACTCAATGTCCCATGCAGGACACTCAACGAACCACACAGGACACTCAATGACCCACGCAGGACACTCAATGACCCACGCAGGACACTCATGACCCACGCAGGACACTCAATGACCCTCGCAGGACACTCAATGACCCACGCAGGATACTCAATGGCCCACGCAGGACACTCAATGACCCACGCAGGACACTCATGACCCACGCAGGACTCAATGAAACACGTAGGACACTCAATGACCAACACAGGCCACTCAATGACCCACGCAGGATTCTAAATGACCCACACTGGACACTCAATGACCCAAGCAGGACACTCAATGACCCACGCAGGACACACATGACCCACACAGGGCATTCAATGACCCACGCAGGAAACTCATGACCCACGCAGGACACTCAATGACACACGCAGGACACTCATGACCCATGCAGGACACTCAATGACCCACACAGGACACTCAATGCCCCACGCAGGACACTCATGACCCACGCAGGACACTCATGACCCACGCAGGACACTCAATGACCCACGCACGACACTCATGACCCACGCAGGACACTCAATGACCCACGCAGGACACTCATGACCCACACAGGACACTCAATGACCCATGCAAGACACTCAATGACCCACGCAGGATACTCAATGGCCCACGCAGGACACTCAATGACCCATGCAGGACACTCATGACCCACGTAGGACACTCAATGACCCACGTACGACACTCAATAACCAACACAGCCACTCAATGACCCACGCACGACTCTCAATGACCCACGCTGGACACTCAATGACCCACGCAGGACAGTCATGACTCACGCAGGACACTCAATGACCCACGCAGGACACTCATGACCCACGCAGGACACTGAATCACCCACGCAGGACACCCATAACCCACGCAGGTCACTCAATGACCCACGCAGGACACTGAATCACCCATGCAGGACACCCATAACCCACGCAGGTCACTCAATGACCCACGCAGGACACTCAATGACCCACGCAGGACACTCATGACCCACGCAGGACACTGAATGACCCACGCAGGACACCCATAACCCACGCAGGTCACTCAATTACCCATACAGGACACTCAATGACCCACGCAGGACAGTCATGACCCACGCAGTACACTCAATGACCCACGCAGGTCACTCATGACCCACGCAGTACACTCAATGACCCACGCAGGTCACTCATCACCCATGCAGGACACTCAATGACCCACGTACGACACTCAATAACCAACACAGCCACTCAATGACCCACGCACGACTCTGAATGACCCACGCTGGACACTCAATGACCCATCCAGGACACTCAATGTCCCACGCAGGACACTCATGACCCACGCAGGATACTCAATGGCCCACGCACGACACTCAATGACCTATGCAGGACACTCAATGACCCACACAGGGCACTCAATGACCCCACACAGGACACTCATGACCCATACAGGACACTCATGACCCACGCAGGACACTCAATGGCCCATACAGGACACGCATGACCCACGCAGGACACTCACGACCCACGCAGGACACTTAATGACCCACACAGGACACTCATGACACACACAGGATACTCAATGACCCACGCAGGACACTCAATGACCCACACAAGACACTAAATGACCCACGCAGGACACTCAATGACCCACGCAGGACACTCAATGACACACGCAGGACACTCATGACCCACACAGGACACTCAATGACCCACGCAGGGCACTCAATGACCCACACAGGACACTCAATGACCCACGCAGGACACTCATGACCCACACAGGACACACATGACCCACGCAGGACACTCAACGACCCACGCAGGACACTCAATGTCCCATGCAGGACACTCAACGAACCACACAGGACACTCAATGACCCACGCAGGACACTCAATGACCCACGCAGGACACTCATGACCCACGCAGGACACTCAATGACCCACGCCGGACACTCATGACCCACGCAGGACACTCATGACCCACACAGGACACTCAATGACCCTCGCAGGACACTCAATGACCCACGCAGGATACTCAATGGCCCACGCAGGACACTCAATGACCCACGCAGGACACTCATGACCCACGCAGGACTCAATGAAACACGTAGGACACTCAATGACCAACACAGGCCACTCAATGACCCACGCAGGATTCTAAATGACCCACGCTGGACACTCAATGACCCAAGCAGGACACTCAATGACCCACGCAGGACACACATGACCCACACAGGGCATTCAATGACCCACGCAGGAAACTCATGACCCACGCAGGACACTCAATGACACACGCAGGACACTCATGACCCATGCAGGACACTCAATGACCCACACAGGACACTCAATGCCCCACGCAGGACACTCATGACCCACGCAGGACACTCATGACCCACGCAGGACACTCAATGACCCACGCACGACACTCATGACCCACGCAGGACACTCAATGACCCACGCAGGACACTCATGACCCACACAGGACACTCAATGACCCATGCAAGACACTCAATGACCCACGCAGGATACTCAATGGCCCACGCAGGACACTCAATGACCCATGCAGGACACTCATGACCCACGTAGGACACTCAATGACCCACGTACGACACTCAATAACCAACACAGCCACTCAATGACCCACGCACGACTCTCAATGACCCACGCTGGACACTCAATGACCCACGCAGGACAGTCATGACTCACGCAGGACACTCAATGACCCACGCAGGACACTCATGACCCACGCAGGACACTGAATCACCCACGCAGGACACCCATAACCCACGCAGGTCACTCAATGACCCACGCAGGACACTCATGACCCACACAGGACAATCAATGACCCATGCAGGACACTCATGACCCTCGCAGCACACTCAATGACCCACACAGGACACTCAATGGCCCACACAGGACACTCATGACCAAGGCAGGACACTCATGACCCACGCAGGTCACTCAATGACACACGCAGGACACTCAAGGACCCACACAGGACACTCAATGGCCCACGTAGGACACTCATGCCCCACGCAGGACACTCATGACACACGCAGGACACTCAATGACCCACGCAGGACACTCATGACCCACGCAGGACACTCAATGACCCACGCAGGACACTCATGACCCACGCAGGACACTCAATGACCCATGCAAGACACTCAATTACCCACGCAGGATACTCAATGGCCCACGCAGGACACTCAATGACCCATGCAGGACACTCATGACCCACATAGGACACTCAATGACCCATGTCGGACACTCAATAACCAACACAGCCACTCAATGACCCACGCACGACTCTCAATGACCCACGCTGGACAGTCATGACTCACGCAGGACACTCAATGACCCACGCAGGACACTCATGACCCACGCAGGACACTGAATCACCCACGCAGGACACCCATGACCCACGCAGGACACTCAATGACCCACGCAGGACACTGAATCACCCACGCAGGACACTCAATGGCCCACGCAGGACACTCATGACCCACACAGGACACTCAAAGTCCCACGCAGGACACTCATGACCCACGCAGGACACTCAATGACCCACGCAGGACACTCATGACCCACGCAGGACACTCAATGACCCACGCAGGACACTCATGACCCACACAGGACACTCAATGACCCATGCAAGACACTCAATGACGCACGCAGGATACTCAATGGCACACGCCGGACACTCAATGACCCATGCAGGACACTCATGACCCACGTAGGACACTCAATGACCCACGTAGGACACTCATGACACACGCAGGGCACTCAATGTCCCACGCAGGACACTCAATGACCCACGCAGGACACTCATGACCCACGCAGGACACTGAATCACCCACGCAGGACACTCATGACCCACGCAGGACACTGAATCACCCACGCAGGACACCCATAACCCACGCAGGTCACTCAATGACCCACGCAGGACACTCAATGACCCACGCAGGATACTCAATGGCCCACGCAGGACACTCAATGACCCATGCAGGACACTCATGACCCATGTAGGACACTCAATGACCCACGTACGACACTCAATAACCAACACAGCCACTCAATGACCCACGCACGACTCTCAATGACCCACGCTGGACACTCAATGACCTACGCAGGACAGTCATGACTCACGCAGGACACTCAATGACCCACGCAGGACACTCATGACCCACGCAGGACACTGAATCACCCACGCAGGACACCCATAACCCACGCAGGTCACTCAATGACCCACGCAGGACACTCAATGACCCACGCAGGACACTCATGACCCACACAGGACACTCAATGACCCATGCAAGACACTCAATGACCCACGCAGGATACTCAATGGCCCACGAAGGACACTCAATGACCCATGCAGGACACTCATGACCCACGTAGGACACTCAATGACCCACGTACGACACTCAATAACCAACACAGCCACTCAATGACCCACGCACGACTCTCAATGACCCACACTGGACACTCAATGACCCACGCAGGACAGTCATGACTCACGCAGGACACTCAATGACCCACGCAGGACACTCATGACCCACGCAGGACACTGAATCACACACGCAGGAGACCCATAACCCACGCCGGTCACTCAATTACCCATGCAGGACACTTAATGACACACGCAGGACACTCATGACCCATGCATGACACTCAATGACCCACACAGGACACTCAATGGCCCACGCAGGACACTCATGACCCACGCAGGACACTCATGACCCAAGCAGGACACTCAATGACCCACACCGGACACTCAATGGCCCACGCAGGACACTCATGACCCACGCAGGACACTGAATCACCCACGCAGGACACCCATAACCCACGCAGGTCACTCAATTACCCATACAGGACACTCAATGACCCACGCAGGACACTCATGACCCACGCAGTACACTCAATGACCCACGCAGGTCACTCATGACCCACGCAGGACACTCAATGACCGACGTAGGACACTCAATGACCCATGCAGGACACTCAATGACCCACGTACGACACTCAATAACCAACACAGCCACTCAATGACCCACGCACGACTCTGAATGACCCACGCTGGACACTCAATGACCCATCCAGGACACTCAATGTCCCACGCAGGACACTCATGACCCACGCAGGATACTCAATGGCCCACGCACGACACTCAATGACCTATGCAGGACACTCAATGACCCACACAGGGCACTCAATGACCCCACACAGGACACTCATGACCCATACAGGACACTCATGACCCACGCAGGACACTCAATGGCCCATACAGGACACGCATGACCCACGCAGGACACTCACGACCCACGCAGGACACTTAATGACCCACACAGGACACTCATGACACACACAGGATACTCAATGACCCACGCAGGACACTCAATGACCCACACACGACACTAAATGACCCACGCAGGACACTCAATGACCCACACAGGACACTCAATGACCCACGCAGGACACTCATGACCCACACAGGACACTCAATGACCCACGCAGGGCACTCAATGACCCACACAGGACACTCAATGACCCACGCAGGACACTCATGACCCACACAGGACACGCATGACCCACGCAGGACACTCAACGACCCACGCAGGACACTCAATGTCCCATGCAGGACACTCAACGAACCACACAGGACACTCAATGACCCACGCAGGACACTCAATGACCCACGCAGGACACTCATGACCCACGCAGGACACTCAATGACCCACGCAGGACACTCATGACCCACGCAGGACACTCAATGACCCCACAAAGGACACTCATGACCCACACAGGACACTCATGACCCACACAGGACACTCATTGAGCCACACACAGGACACTCTATGACCCACGCAGGATACTGAATGGCCGACGCAGGACACTCAATGACCCATGCAGGACACTCATGACCCACGCAGGACACTCAATGACCCACGTAGGACACTCAATGACCCACGCAGGATTCTCAATGGCCCACGCAGGACACTCAATGACCAACACAGGCCACTCAATGACCAACGCAGGATTCTCAATGACCCACGCTGGACACTCATGACCCAAGCAGGACACTCAATGACCCACGCAGGACACTCAAGACCCACACAGGACACTCAATGACCCATGCAGGACACTCAATGACCCACACAGGACACTTAATGGCCCACGCAGGACACTCATGACCAACGCAGGACACTCATGACCCACGCAGGACACTCAATGACCCACGCAGGACACTCAGTGACACACGCAGGACACTCAATGACCCACGCAGGATACTCAATGGCCCACGCAGGACACTCAATGACCCATGCAGGACACTCATGACTCACGCAGGACACTCAATGACCCACGTAGGACTCTCAATGACCAACACCGGCCACTCAATGACCCACGCAGGACTCTCAATGGCCCACACAGGACACTCAATGACCCATGCAGGACACTCAATGACCCACGCAGGATACTCAATGGCCCACGCAGTTTACTGAATGGCCCACGCAGGACTCTCAATGACCCATGCAGGACACTCATGACCCACGCAGGACACTCAATTAACCACGTAGGACTCTCAATGACCAACACCGGCCACTCAATGACCCACGCAGGACTCTCAATGACCCACGCTGGACACTCATGACCCAAACAGGACACTCAATGACCCACGCAGGACACTCATGACCCACGCAGGACACTCAATGACCCACGCAGGACACTCATGGCCCACGCAGGACACTCAATGACCCACGCAGGACACTCATGCCCCACGCAGGACACTCATGACCCACACAGGACACTCAATGACCCACGCAGGACACTCAATGACCCACGCAGGATACTCAATGGCCCACGCAGGACACTCAATGACCCATGCAGGACACTCATGACCCACGCAGGACTCTCAATGACCCACGTAGGACACTCAATGACCAACACAGGCCACTCAATGACCCACGCAGGATTCTAAATGACCCACGCTGGACACTCAATGACCCAAGCAGGACACTCAATGACCCACGCAGGACACACATGACCCACACAGGGCATTCAATGACCCACGCAGGACACTCATGACCCGCGCAGGACACTCAATGACCCACGCAGGACACTCATGACCCACGCAGGATACTCATGACCCACACAGGACACTCAATGACTCACGCAGGACACTCAATGACCCACGCAGGATACTCAATGGCCCACGCAGGACACTCAATGACCCATGCAGGACACTCATGACCCACGCAGGACACTCAATGACCCACGTAGGACACTCAATGACCAACACAGGCCACTCAATGACCCACGCAGGATTCTAAATGACCCACGCTGGACACTCAATGACCCAAGCAGGACACTCAATGACCCACGCAGGGCACACATGACCCACAAAGGCCATTCAATGACCCACGCAGGAAACCCATGAACCACGCAGGACACTCAATGACCCACTCAGATCACTCATGACCCATGCAGGACACTCAAAGACCCACACAGGACACTCAATGGCCCACGCAGGACACTCATGACCCACGCAGGACACTCAATGACCCACGCAGGACACTCATGACCCACGCAGGACACTCAATGACCCACGCAGGACACTCATGACCCACACAGGACACTCAATGACCCATGCAAGACACTCAATGACCCACGCAGGATACTCAATGACCCACACAGTATTCTAAATGACCCACGCTGGACACTGAATGACCCAAGCAGGACACTCAATGACCCACGCAGGACACTGATGACCCACACAGGACATTCAATGACCCACGCAGGACACTCATGACCCACACAGGACACTCAATGACCCACGCAGGACACTCATGACCCATGCAGTACACTCAATGACCCACACAGGACACTCAATGGCCCACGCAGGACACTCATGACCAAGGCAGGACACTCATGACCCACGCAGGTCACTCAATGACACACACAGGACACTCAAGGACCCACACAGGAAACTCAATGGCCCACGCAGGACACTCATGCCCCACGCAGGACACTCATGACACACGCAGGACACTGAATGACCCACGCAGGACACTCATGACCCACGCAGGACACTCAATGACCCACGCAGGACACTCATGACCCACACAGGACACTCAATGATCCATGCAAGACACTCAATGACCCACGCAGGACACTCATGACCCATGCAGGACACTCAATGACCCACACAGGACACTCAATGGCCCACGCAGGACACTCATGACCAAGGCAGGACACTCATGACCCACGCAGGTCACTCAATGACACACGCAGGACTCTCAAGGACCCACACAGGACACTCAATGGCCCACGCAGGACACTCATGACCCACGCAGGACACTCATGACACACGCAGGAAACTCAATGACCCACGCAGGACACTCATGAACCACGCAGGACACTCAATGACCCATGCAGGACACTCATGACCCACACAGGACTCTCAATGATCCATGCAAGACACTCAATGACCCACGCAGGATACTCAATGGCCCACGCAGGACACTCAATGACACATGCAGGACACTCATGACCCACGTAGGACACTCAATGACCCACGTACGACACTCAATAACCAACACAGCCACTCAATGACCCACGCACGACTCTCAATGACCCACGCTGGACACTCAATGACCCACGCAGGACAGTCATGACTCACGCAGGACACTCAATGACCCACGCTGGACACTCATGACCCACGCAGGACACTGAATCACCCACGCAGGACACCCATGACCCACGCAGGACACTCAATGACCCACGCAGGACACTGAATCACCCACGCAGGACACTCAATGGCCCACGCAGGACACTCATGACCCACACAGGACACTCAAGGTCCCACGCAGGACATTCATGACCCACGCAGGACACTCAATGACCCACGCTGGACACTCATGACCCACGCAGGACACTGAATCACCCACGCAGGACACCCATGACCCACGCAGGACACTCAATGACCCACGCAGGACACTGAATCACCAACGCAGGACACTCAATGGCCCACGCAGGACACTCATGATCCACACAGGACACTCAAGATCCCACGCAGGACATTCATGACCCACGCAGGACACTCAATGACCCACGCTGGACACTCATGACCCACGCAGGACACTGAATCACCCACGCAGGACACCCATGACCCACGCAGGACACTCAATGACCCACGCAGGACACTGAATCACCAACGCAGGACACTCAATGGCCCACGCAGGACACTCATGACCCACACAGGACACTCAAGGTCCCACGCAGGACACTCATGACCCAAACAGGACACTCAAAGTCCCACGCAGGACACTCATGACCCACGCAGGACACTCAATGACCCACGCAGGACACTCATGACCCACGCAGGACACTCAATGACCCACACAGGACACTCATGACCCACACAGGACACTCAATGACCCATGCAAGACACTCAATGACGCACGCAGGATACTCAATGGCACACGCAGGACACTCAATGACCCATGCAGGACACTCATGACCCACGTAGGACACACAATGACCCACGTAGGACACTCATGACACACGCAGGGCACTCAATGTCCCACGCAGGACACTCAATGACCCACGCAGGACACTCATGACCCACGCAGGACACTCAATGACCCACGCAGGACACTCATGACCCACGCAGGACACTGAATCACCCACGCAGGACACCCATAACCCACGCAGGTCACTCAATGACCCATGCAGGACACTCAAGGACCCACACAGGACACTCAATGGCCCACGCAGGACACTCATGCCCCACGCAGGACACTCATGACACACGCAGGACACTCAATGGCCCACGCAGGACACTCAATGACCCACGCAGGACACTCATGACCTACACAGGACACTCAATGACCCATGCAAGACACTCAATGACCCACGCAGGATACTCAATGGCCCACGCAGGACACTCAATGACCCATGCAGGACACTCATGACCCACGTAGGACACTCAATGACCCACGTAGGACACTCAATAACCAACACAGCCACTCAAAGACCCACGCACGGCTCTCAATGACCCACGCTGGACACTCAATGACCCACGCAGGACAGTCATGACTCACGCAGGACACTCAATGACCCACGCAGGACACTCATGACCCACGCAGGACACTGAATCACCCACGCAGGACACCCATGACCCACGCAGGACACTCAATGACCCACGCAGGACACTCAATGACCCACGTACGACACTCAATAACCAACACAGCCACTCAAAGACCCACGCACGGCTCTCAATGACCCACGCTGGACACTCAATGACCCACGCAGGACAGTCATGACTCACGCAGGACACTCAATGACCCACGCAGGACACTCATGACCCACGCAGGACACTGAATCACCCACGCAGGACACCCATGACCCACGCAGGACACTCAATGAACCATGCAGGACACTGAATCACCCACAGAGGACACTCAATGGCCCACGCAGGACACTCATTACCCACGCAGGACACTGAATCACCCACGCAGGACACCCATAACCCACGCAGGTCACTCAATGACCCATGCAGGACACTCAATGACACACGCAGGACACTCATGACCCACGCAGGACACTCATGACCCACACAGGACACTCAATGACCCACACAGGACACTCAATGACCCACGCAGGACACTCATGACCCACGCAGGACACTCAATGACCCACGTAGGACACTCAATGACCCATGCAGGACACTCAATGACCCATGCAGGTCACTCAATGACCAATATAGCCACTCAATGACCCACGCACGACTCTCAATGACCCACGCAGGACACTCATGACTCAAGCAGGACACTCAATGACCCACGCAGGACACACATGACCCATGCAGGACACTCAATGTCCCACGCAGGACACTCATGACCCACGCAGGACACTCAATGACCCCACACAGGACACTCATGACCCACACAGGACACTCATGACCCACACAGGACACTCAATGACCCACACAGGACACTCAATGACCCACTCAGGATAATGAATGGCCGACGCAGGACACTGAATGACCCATGCAGGACACTCATGACCCACGCAGGACACTCAATGACCCACGTAGGACACTCAATGACCCACGCAGGATACTCAATGGCCCACGCAGGACACTCAATGACCCATGCAGGATACTCATGACCCACTCAGGACACTCAATGACCCATGTAGGACACTCAATGACCAACACAGGCCACTCAATGACCCCCGCAGGATTCTCAATGACCCACACTGGACACTCGTGCCCCAAGCATGACACTCAATGACGCACGCAGGACACTCATGACCCACACAGGACACTCAATGACCCACGCAGGACACTCAATGACCCACACAGGACACTCAATGGCCCACGCAGGACACTCATGACCCACGCAGGACACTCAATGACCCACTCAGGACACTCATGACCCACGCAGGACACTCAATGACCCACGCAGGACACTCATGACCCACGCAGGACACTCAATGACCCACACAGGACACTCAATGATCCAAGCAGGATACTGAATGGCCCATGCAGGACACTCAATGACCCATGCAGGACACTCATAACCCACGCAGGACACTCAATGACCCACACAGGACACTCAATGTTCCAAGCAGGATACTGAATGGCCCATGCAGGACACTCATGACCCACGCAGGACACTCAATGACCCACGTAGGACTCTCAATGACCAACACAGGCCACTCATGACCCACGCAGGACACTCAATGACACCACACAGGACACTCATGACCCACACAGGACACTCATGACCCACACAGGACACTCAATGACCCACACAGGATACTGAATGGCCGACGCAGGACACTGAATGACCCATGCAGGACACTCATGACCCACGCAGGACACTCAATGACCCACGTAGGACACTCAATGGCCCACGTAGGACACTCAATGACCACGTAGGACACTCAATGACCAACACAGGCCACTCAATGACCCACACAGGATTCTAAATGACCCACGCTGGACACTCATGACCCAAGCAGGACACTCAATGACCCACGCAGGACACTCATGACTCAAGCAGGACACTCAATGACCCACGCAGGACACACATGACCCATGCAGGACACTCAATGTCCCACGCAGGACACTCAATGACCCCACACAGGACACTCATGACCCACACAGGACACTCATGACCCACACAGGACACTCAATGACCCACACAGGACACTCAATGACCCACGCAGGATACTGAATGGCCGACGCAGGACACTGAATGACCCATGCAGGACACTCATGACCCACGCAGGACACTCAATGACCCACGTAGGACACTCAATGACCCACGCAGGATACTCAATGGCCCACGCAGGACACTCAATGACCCATGCAGGACACTCATGACCAACGCAGGACACTCAATGACCCACGTAGGACACTCAATGACCAACACAGGCCACTCAATGACCCACGCAGGATTCTCAATGACCCACGCTGGACGCTCATGACCCACGCAGGACACTCAATGACCCACGCAGGACACTCATGACCCACGCAGGACACTCAATGACCCACACAGGACACTTAATGGCCCACGCAGGACACTCATGACCAACGCAGGACACTCATGACCTACGCAGGACACTCAATGACCCACACAGGACACTCAGTGACACATGCAGGACACTCAATGACCCACGCAGGATACTCAATGGCCCACGCAGGACACTCAATGACCCACGTAGGACTCTCAATGACCAACACCGGCCACTCAATGACCCACGCAGGGCACTCATGACCCACGCAGGACACTCAATGACCCACGCAGGACACTCAATGACCCACGCAGGATACTCAATGGCCCACGCAGGATACTCAATGGCCCACGCAGGACACTCAATGACCCATGCAGGACACTCATGACCCACGCAGGACACTCAATGACCCACATAGGACTCTCAATGACCAACAACGGCCACTCAATGACCCACGCAGAACTCTCAATGACCCACGCTTGACACTCATGACCCAAACAGGACACTCAATGACCCACGCAGGACACTCATGACCCACGCAGGACACTCAATGACCCACGCAGGACACTCATGGCCCACGCAGGACACTCAATGACCCACGCAGGACACTCATGACCCACGCAGGACACTCATGATCCACACAGGACACTCAATGACCCAAGCAGGACACTCAATGACCCACGCAGGACACACATGACCCACACAGGTCATTCAATGACCCACGCAGGACACTCATGACCCGCGCAGGACACTCAATGACCCACGCAGGACACTCATGACCCACGCAGGACACTCAATTACCCATGCAGGACACTCAATGACCCACGCAGGACACTCATGACCCACGCAGTACACTCAATGACCCACGCATGTCACTCATGACCCACGCAGGACACTCAATGACCTACGTAGGACACTCAATGGGCGGCACGGTGGCACAGTGGTTAGCACTGCTGCCTCACAGCGCCTGAGACCCGGGTTCACTTCCCGCCTCAGGCGGCTGACTGTGTGGAGTTTGCACGTTCTCCCCGTGTCTGCGTGGGTTTCTTCCGGGTGCTCCGGTTTCCTCCCACAGTCCAAAGATGTGCAGGGTCAGGTGAATTGGCCATGCTAAATTGCCCGTCGTGTTAGGTAAGGGGTAAATGTAGGGGTATGGGTGGGTTTCGCTTCGGCGGGTCGGTGTGGACTTGTTGGGCCGAAGGGCCTGTTTCCACACTGTAATGTAATCTAATCTCATCTAATCAATGACCCATGCAGGACACTCAATGACCCACATACGACACTCAATAACCAACACAGCCACTCAATGACCCACGCACGACTCTCAATGACCCACGCTGGACACTCAATGACCCATGCAGGACACTCAATGTCCCACGCAGGACACTCATGACCCACGCAGGATACTCAATGGCCCACGCACGACAATCAATGACCAATGCAGGACACTCAATGACCCACACAGGGCACTCAATGACCCCACACAGGACACTCATGACCCACACAGGACACTCATGACCCACGCAGGACACACAATGGCCCATACAGGACACGCATGACCCACGCAGGACACTCAATGACCCACACAGGACACTTAATGGCCCACGCAGGACACTCATGACCAACGCAGGACACTCATGACCTACGCAGGACACTCAATGACCCACACAGGACACTCAGTGACACATGCAGGACACTCAATGACCCACGCAGGATACTCAATGGCCCACGCAGGACACTCAATGACCCACGTAGGACTCTCAATGACCAACACCGGCCACTCAATGACCCACGCAGGACTCTCAATGGCCCACACAGGACACTCAATGACCCACGCAGGACACTCAATGACCCACGCAGGATGCTCAATGGCCCACGCAGGATACTCAATGGCCCACGCAGGACACTCAATGACCCATGCAGGACACTCATGACCCACGCAGGACACTCAATGACCCACATAGGACTCTCAATGACCAACAACGGCCACTCAATGACCCACGCAGGACTCTCAATGACCCACGCTTGACACTCATGACCCAAACAGGTCACTCAATGACCCACGCAGGACACTCATGACCCACGCAGGACACTCAATGACCCACGCAGGACACTCATGGCCCACGCAGGACACTCAATGACCCACGCAGGACACTCATGACCCACGCAGGACACTCATGACCCACACAGGACACTCAATGACCCACGCAGGACACCCATGACCCACGCAGGACACTGAATGACCCATACAGGACACGCATGACCCACGCAGGACACTCACGACCCACGCAGGACACTCAATGACCCACACAGGACACTCATGACACACACAGGATACTCCTAACCCACGCAGGACACTCAATGACCCACACAGGATACTGAATGGCCGACGCAGGACACTGAATGACCCATGCAGGACACTCATGACCCACGCAGGACACTCAATGACCCACACACGACACTCAATGACCCAAGCAGGACACTCAATGACCCACGCAGGACACTCAATGACCCACGCAGGACACTCATGACCCACACAGGACACTCAATGACCCACGCAGGGCACTCAATGACCCACACCGGACACTCAATGACCCACGCAGGACACTCATGACCCACACAGGACACTCCTGACCCACGCAGGACACTCAATGACCCACACAGGATACTGAATGGCCGACGCAGGACACTGAATGACCCATGCAGGACACTCATGACCCACGCAGGACACTCAATGACCCACGTAGGACACTCAATGACCCAAGCAGGACACTCAATGACTCACGCAGGACACTCATGACCCACACAGGACACTCAATGACCCACGCAGGACACTAATGACCCACGCAGGACACTCAATGACCCACGCAGGACACTCAATGACCCCACAAAGGACACTCATGACCCACACAGGACACTCATGACCCACACAGGACACTCAATGAGCCACACACAGGACACTCAATGACCCACGCAGGATACTGAATGGCCTGGCAGGACACTCAATGACCCATGCAGGACACTCATGACCCACGCAGGACACTCAATGACCCACGTGGGACACTCAATGACCCACGCAGGATACTCAATGGCCCACGCAGGACACTCAATGACCCATGCAGGACACTCAATGACCCACGCAGGACACTCACTGACCCACGTAGGATTCTCAATGACCCACGCTGGACACTCATGACCCAAGCAGGACATAAATGACCCACGCAGGACACTCATGACCCACACAGGACACTCAATGACCCATGCAGGACGCTCATGACCCACGCAGGACACTCAATGACCCACGCAGGACACTCATGACCCACGCAGGACACTCAATGACCCACACAGGACACTTAATGGCCCACGCAGGACACTCATGACCAACGCAGGACACTCATGACCTACGCAGGACACTCAATGACCCACACAGGACACTCAGTGACACATGCAGGACACTCAATGACCCACGCAGGATACTCAATGGCCCACGCAGGACACTCAATGACCCACGTAGGACTCTCAATGACCAACACCGGCCACTCAATGACCCACGCAGGACTCTCAATGGCCCACACAGGACACTCAATGACCCACGCAGGACACTCAATGACCCACGCAGGATACTCAATGGCCCACGCAGGATACTCAATGGCCCACGCAGGACACTCAATGACCCATGCAGGACACTCATGACCCACGCAGGACACTCAATGACCCACATAGGACTCTCAATGACCAACAACGGCCACTCAATGACCCACGCAGGACTCTCAATGACCCACGCTTGACACTCATGACCCAAACAGGACACTCAATGACCCACGCAGGACACTCATGACCCACGCAGGACACTCAATGACCCACGCAGGACACTCATGGCCCACGCAGGACACTCAATGACCCACGCAGGACACTCATGACCCACGCAGGACACTCATGATCCACACAGGACACTCAATGACCCACGCAGGACACTCAATGACCCACGCAGGATACTCAATGGCCCACGCAGGACACTCAATGACCCATGCAGGACACTCATGACCCAAGCAGGACTCTCAATGACCCACGTAGGACACTCATTGACCAACACAGGTCACTCAATGACCCACGCAGGATTCTAAATGACCCACGCTGGACACTCAATGACCCAAGCAGGACACTCAATGACCCACGCAGGACACACATGACCCACACAGGTCATTCAATGACCCACGCAGGACACTCATGACCCGCGCAGGACACTCAATGACCCACGCAGGACACTCATGACCCACGCAGGACACTCATGACCCACGCAGGACACTCAATTACCCATGCAGGACACTCAATGACCCACGCAGGACACTCATGACCCACGCAGTACACTCAATGACCCACGCAGGTCACTCATGACCCACGCAGGACACTCAATGACCTACGTAGGACACTCAATGGGCGGCACGGTGGCACAGTGGTTAGCACTGCTGCCTCACAGCGCCTGAGACCCGGGTTCACTTCCCGCCTCAGGCGGTTGACTGTGTGGAGTTTGCACGTTCTCCCCGTGTCTGCGTGGGTTTCTTCCGGGTGCTCCGGTTTCCTCCCACAGTCCAAAGATGTGCAGGGTCAGGTGAATTGGCCATGCTAAATTGCCCGTCGTGTTAGGTAAGGGGTAAATGTAGGGGTATGGGTGGGTTTCGCTTCGGCGGGTCGGTGTGGACTTGTTGGGCCGAAGGGCCTGTTTCCACACTGTAATGTAATCTAATCTCATCTAATCAATGACCCATGCAGGACACTCAATGACCCACATACGACACTCAATAACCAACACAGCCACTCAATGACCCACGCACGACTCTCAATGACCCACGCTGGACACTCAATGACCCATGCAGGACACTCAATGTCCCACGCAGGACACTCATGACCCACGCAGGATACTCAATGGCCCACGCACGACAATCAATGACCAATGCAGGACACTCAATGACCCACACAGGGCACTCAATGACCCCACACAGGACACTCATGACCCACACAGGACACTCATGACCCACGCAGGACACACAATGGCCCATACAGGACACGCATGACCCACGCAGGACACTCAATGACCCACACAGGACACTTAATGGCCCACGCAGGACACTCATGACCAACGCAGGACACTCATGACCTACGCAGGACACTCAATGACCCACACAGGACACTCAGTGACACATGCAGGACACTCAATGACCCACGCAGGATACTCAATGGCCCACGCAGGACACTCAATGACCCACGTAGGACTCTCAATGACCAACACCGGCCACTCAATGACCCACGCAGGACTCTCAATGGCCCACACAGGACACTCAATGACCCACGCAGGACACTCAATGACCCACGCAGGATGCTCAATGGCCCACGCAGGATACTCAATGGCCCACGCAGGACACTCACTGACCCATGCAGGACACTCATGACCCACGCAGGACACTCAATGACCCACATAGGACTCTCAATGACCAACAACGGCCACTCAATGACCCACGCAGGACTCTCAATGACCCACGCTTGACACTCATGACCCAAACAGGACACTCAATGACCCACGCAGGACACTCATGACCCACGCAGGACACTCAATGACCCACGCAGGACACTCATGGCCCACGCAGGACACTCAATGACCCACGCAGGACACTCATGACCCACGCAGGACACTCATGACCCACACAGGACACTCAATGACCCACGCAGGACACTCATGGCCCACGCAGGACACTCAATGACCCACGCAGGACACTCATGACCCACGCAGGACACTCATGACCCACACAGGACACTCAATGGCCCACGCAGGACACTCAATGACCCATGCAGGACACTCATGACCCACGCAGGACTCTCAATGACCCACGTAGGACACTCATTGACCAACACAGGCCACTCAATGACCCACGCAGGATTCTAAATGACCCACGCTGGACACTCAATGACCCAAGCAGGACACTCAATGACCCACGCAGGACACACATGACCCACACAGGTCATTCAATGACCCACGCAGGACACTCATGACCCGCGCAGGACACTCAATGACCCACGCAGGACACTCATGACCCACGCAGGACACTCATGACCCACGCAGGACACTCAATGACACACGCAGGACACTCAATGACCCACACCGGACACTCAATGGCCTATGCAGGACACTCATGACCCACGCAGGACACTGAATCACCCACGCAGGACACCCATAACCCACGCAGGTCACTCAATTACCCATGCAGGACACTCAATGACCCACGCAGGACACTCATGACCCACGCAGTACACTCAATGACCCACGCAGGTCACTCATGACCCACGCAGGACACTCAATGACCTACGTAGGACACTCAATGGGCGGCACGGTGGCACAGTGGTTAGCACTGCTGCCTCACAGCGCCTGAGACCCGGGTTCACTTCCCGCCTCAGGCGGCTGACTGTGTGGAGTTTGCACGTTCTCCCCGTGTCTGCGTGGGTTTCTTCCGGGTGCTCCGGTTTCCTCCCACAGTCCAAAGATGTGCAGGGTCAGGTGAATTGGCCATGCTAAATTGCCCGTCGTGTTAGGTAAGGGGTAAATGTAGGGGTATGGGTGGGTTTCGCTTCGGCGGGTCGGTGTGGACTTGTTGGGCCGAAGGGCCTGTTTCCACACTGAAATGTAATCTAATCTCATCTAATCAATGACCCATGCAGGACACTCAATGACCCACATACGACACTCAATAACCAACACAGCCACTCAATGACCCACGCACGACTCTCAATGACCCACGCTGGACACTCAATGACCCATGCAGGACACTCAATGTCCCACGCAGGACACTCAATGACCCACGCAGGATACTCAATGGCCCACGCACGACAATCAATGACCAATGCAGGACACTCAATGACCCACACAGGGCACTCAATGACCCCACACAGGACACTCATGACCCACACAGGACACTCATGACCCACGCAGGACACACAATGGCCCATACAGGACACGCATGACCCACGCAGGACACTCAATGACCCACACAGGACACTTAATGGCCCACGCAGGACACTCATGACCAACGCAGGACACTCATGACCTACGCAGGACACTCAATGACCCACACAGGACACTCAGTGACACATGCAGGACACTCAATGACCCACGCAGGATACTCAATGGCCCACGCAGGACACTCAATGACCCACGTAGGACTCTCAATGACCAACACCGGCCACTCAATGACCCACGCAGGACTCTCAATGGCCCACACAGGACACTCAATGACCCACGCAGGACACTCAATGACCCACGCAGGATGCTCAATGGCCCACGCAGGATACTCAATGGCCCACGCAGGACACTCAATGACCCATGCAGGACACTCATGACCCACGCAGGACACTCAATGACCCACATAGGACTCTCAATGACCAACAACGGCCACTCAATGACCCACGCAGGACTCTCAATGACCCACGCTTGACACTCATGACCCAAACAGGTCACTCAATGACCCACGCAGGACACTCATGACCCACGCAGGACACTCAATGACCCACGCAGGACACTCATGGCCCACGCAGGACACTCAATGACCCACGCAGGACACTCATGACCCACGCAGGACACTCATGACCCACACAGGACACTCAATGACCCACGCAGGACACCCATGACCCACGCAGGACACTCAATGACCCATACAGGACACGCATGACCCACGCAGGACACTCACGACCCACGCAGGACACTCAATGACCCACACAGGACACTCATGACACACACAGGATACTCCTGACCCACGCAGGACACTCAATGACCCACACAGGATACTGAATGGCCGACGCAGGACACTGAATGACCCATGCAGGACACTCATGACCCACGCAGGACACTCAATGACCCACACACGACACTCAATGACCCAAGCAGGACACTCAATGACCCACGCAGGACACTCAATGACCCACGCAGGACACTCATGACCCACACAGGACACTCAATGACCCACGCAGGGCACTCAATGACCCACACCGGACACTCAATGACCCACGCAGGACACTCATGACCCACACAGGACACTCCTGACCCACGCAGGACACTCAATGACCCACACAGGATACTGAATGGCCGACGCAGGACACTGAATGACCCATGCAGGACACTCATGACCCACGCAGGACACTCAATGACCCACGTAGGACACTCAATGACCCAAGCAGGACACTCAATGACCCACGCAGGACACTCATGACCCACACAGGACACTCAATGACCCACGCAGGACACTAATGACCCACGCAGGACACTCAATGACCCACGCAGGACACTCAATGACCCCACAAAGGACACTCATGACCCACACAGGACACTCATGACCCACACAGGACACTCAATGAGCCACACACAGGACACTCAATGACCCACGCAGGATACTGAATGGCCTGGCAGGACACTCAATGACCCATGCAGGACACTCATGACCCACGCAGGACACTGAATGACCCACGTGGGACACTCAATGACCCACGCAGAATACTCAATGGCCCACGCAGGACACTCAATGACCCATGCAGGACACTCAATGACCCACGCAGGACACTCACTGACCCACGCAGGACACTCAATGACCAACACAGGCCACTCAATGACCCACGCAGGATTCTCAATGACCCACGCTGGACACTCATGACCCAAGCAGGACATAAATGACCCACGCAGGACACTCATGACCCACACAGGACACTCAATGACCCATGCAGGACGCTCATGACCCACGCAGGACACTCAATGACCCACGCAGGACACTCATGACCCACGCAGGACACTCAATGACCCACACAGGACACTTAATGGCCCACGCAGGACACTCATGACCAACGCAGGACACTCATGACCTACGCAGGACACTCAATGACCCACACAGGACACTCAGTGACACATGCAGGACACTCAATGACCCACGCAGGATACTCAATGGCCCACGCAGGACACTCAATGACCCACGTAGGACTCTCAATGACCAACACCGGCCACTCAATGACCCACGCAGGACTCTCAATGGCCCACACAGGACACTCAATGACCCACGCAGGACACTCAATGACCCACGCAGGATACTCAATGGCCCACGCAGGATACTCAATGGCCCACGCAGGACACTCAATGACCCATGCAGGACACTCATGACCCACGCAGGACACTCAATGACCCACATAGGACTCTCAATGACCAACAACGGCCACTCAATGACCCACGCAGGACTCTCAATGACCCACGCTTGACACTCATGACCCAAACAGGACACTCAATGACCCACGCAGGACACTCATGACCCACGCAGGACACTCAATGACCCACGCAGGACACTCATGGCCCACGCAGGACACTCAATGACCCACGCAGGACACTCATGACCCACGCAGGACACTCATGATCCACACAGGACACTCAATGACCCACGCAGGACACTCAATGACCCACGCAGGATACTCAATGGCCCACGCAGGACACTCAATGACCCATGCAGGACACTCATGACCCACGCAGGACTCTCAATGACCCACGTAGGACACTCATTGACCAACACAGGCCACTCAATGACCCACGCAGGATTCTAAATGACCCACGCTGGACACTCAATGACCCAAGCAGGACACTCAATGACCCACGCAGGACACACATGACCCACACAGGTCATTCAATGACCCACGCAGGACACTCATGACCCGCGCAGGACACTCAATGACCCACGCAGGACACTTATGACCCACGCAGGACACTCATGACCCACGCAGGACACTCAATTACCCATGCAGGACACTCAATGACCCACGCAGGACACTCATGACCCACGCAGTACACTCAATGACCCACGCAGGTCACTCATGACCCACGCAGGACACTCAATGACCTACGTAGGACACTCAATGGGCGGCACGGTGGCACAGTGGTTAGCACTGCTGCCTCACAGCGCCTGAGACCCGGGTTCACTTCCCGCCTCAGGCGGCTGACTGTGTGGAGTTTGCACGTTCTCCCCGTGTCTGCGTGGGTTTCTTCCGGGTGCTCCGGTTTCCTCCCACAGTCCAAAGATGTGCAGGGTCAGGTGAATTGGCCATGCTAAATTGCCCGTCGTGTTAGGTAAGGGGTAAATGTAGGGGTATGGGTGGGTTTCGCTTCGGCGGGTCGGTGTGGACTTGTTGGGCCGAAGGGCCTGTTTCCACACTGTAATGTAATCTAATCTCATCTAATCAATGACCCATGCAGGACACTCAATGACCCACATACGACACTCAATAACCAACACAGCCACTCAATGACCCACGCACGACTCTCAATGACCCACGCTGGACACTCAATGACCCATGCAGGACACTCAATGTCCCACGCAGGACACTCATGACCCACGCAGGATACTCAATGGCCCACGCACGACAATCAATGACCAATGCAGGACACTCAATGACCCACACAGGGCACTCAATGACCCCACACAGGACACTCATGACCCACACAGGACACTCATGACCCACGCAGGACACACAATGGCCCATACAGGACACGCATGACCCACGCAGGACACTCAATGACCCACACAGGACACTTAATGGCCCACGCAGGACACTCATGACCAACGCAGGACACTCATGACCTACGCAGGACACTCAATGACCCACACAGGACACTCAGTGACACATGCAGGACACTCAATGACCCACGCAGGATACTCAATGGCCCACGCAGGACACTCAATGACCCACGTAGGACTCTCAATGACCAACACCGGCCACTCAATGACCCACGCAGGACTCTCAATGGCCCACACAGGACACTCAATGACCCACGCAGGACACTCAATGACCCACGCAGGATGCTCAATGGCCCACGCAGGATACTCAATGGCCCACGCAGGACACTCACTGACCCATGCAGGACACTCATGACCCACGCAGGACACTCAATGACCCACATAGGACTCTCAATGACCAACAACGGCCACTCAATGACCCACGCAGGACTCTCAATGACCCACGCTTGACACTCATGACCCAAACAGGACACTCAATGACCCACGCAGGACACTCATGACCCACGCAGGACACTCAATGACCCACGCAGGACACTCATGGCCCACGCAGGACACTCAATGACCCACGCAGGACACTCATGACCCACGCAGGACACTCATGACCCACACAGGACACTCAATGACCCACGCAGGACACTCAATGACCCACGCAGGATACTCAATGGCCCACGCAGGACACTCAATGACCCATGCAGGACACTCATGACCCACGCAGGACTCTCAATGACCCACGTAGGACACTCATTGACCAACACAGGCCACTCAATGACCCACGCAGGATTCTAAATGACCCACGCTGGACACTCAATGACCCAAGCAGGACACTCAATGACCCACGCAGGACACACATGACCCACACAGGTCATTCAATGACCCACGCAGGACACTCATGACCCGCGCAGGACACTCAATGACCCACGCAGGACACTCATGACCCACGCAGGACACTCATGACCCACGCAGGACACTCAATGACACACGCAGGACACTCAATGACCCACACCGGACACTCAATGGCCTATGCAGGACACTCATGACCCACGCAGGACACTGAATCACCCACGCAGGACACCCATAACCCACGCAGGTCACTCAATTACCCATGCAGGACACTCAATGACCCACGCAGGACACTCATGACCCACGCAGTACACTCAATGACCCACGCAGGTCACTCATGACCCACGCAGGACACTCAATGACCTACGTAGGACACTCAATGGGCGGCACGGTGGCACAGTGGTTAGCACTGCTGCCTCACAGTGCCTGAGACCCGGGTTCACTTCCCGCCTCAGGCGGCTGACTGTGTGGAGTTTGCACGTTCTCCCCGTGTCTGCGTGGGTTTCTTCCGGGTGCTCCGGTTTCCTCCCACAGTCCAAAGATGTGCAGGGTCAGGTGAATTGGCCATGCTAAATTGCCCGTCGTGTTAGGTAAGGGGTAAATGTAGGGGTATGGGTGGGTTTCGCTTCGGCGGGTCGGTGTGGACTTGTTGGGCCGAAGGGCCTGTTTCCACACTGAAATGTAATCTAATCTCATCTAATCAATGACCCATGCAGGACACTCAATGACCCACATACGACACTCAATAACCAACACAGCCACTCAATGACCCACGCACGACTCTCAATGACCCACGCTGGACACTCAATGACCCATGCAGGACACTCAATGTCCCACGCAGGACACTCATGACCCACGCAGGATACTCAATGGCACACGCACGACACTCAATGACCAATGCAGGACACTCAATGACCCACACAGGGCACTCAAGGACCCCACACAGGACACTCATGACCCACACAGGACACTCATGACCCACGCAGGACACACAATGGCCCATACAAGACACGCATGACCCACGCAGGACACTCACGACCCACGCAGGACACTCAATGACCCACACAGGACACTCATGACACACACAGGATACTCAATGACCCACGCAGGACACTCAATGACCCACACACGACACTCAATGACCCACAGAGGACACTCAATGACCCACGCAGGACACTCATGACCCACACAGGACACTCAATGACCCACGCAGGGCCCTCAATGACCCACACAGGACACTCAATGACACACGCAGGACACTCATGACCCACACAGGACACTCATGACCCACGCAGGACACTCAATGACCCACGCAGGACACTCAATGTCCCATGCAGGACACTCAATGAACCACACAGGACACTCAATGACCCACGCAGGACACGCAATGACCCATGCTGGACACTCATGACCCAAGCAGGACACTCAATGACCCACGCAGGACACTCATGACCCACACAGGACACTCAATGACCCACGCAGGACACTCATGACCCACGCAGGACACTCAATGACCCATGCAGGACACTCATGACCCACGCAGGACACGCAATGACCCCACAAAGGACACTCATGACCCACACAGGACACTCATGACCCACACAGGACACTCAATGAGCCACACACAGGACACTCATGACCCACACAGGACACTCATGACCCACACAGGACACCCAATGACCCACGCAGGATACTGAATGGCCGACGCAGGACACTCAATGACCCACGCAGGACACTCAATGACCCACGTAGGACACTCAATGACCCACGCAGGATACTCAATGGCCCACGCAGGACACTCAATGACCCATGCAGGACACGCATGACCCACACAGGACACTCAATGACCCACGTAGGACACTCAATGATCAACACAGGCCACTCAATGTCCAATGCAGGATTCTCAATGACCCACGCTGGACACTCATGACCCAAGCAGGACACTCAATGACCCACGCAGGACACTCATGACCCACGCAGGACACTCATGACCAACGCAGGACACTCATGACCCACGCAGGACACTCAATGACCCACGCAGGACACTCAGTGACACACGCAGGACACTCAATGACCCACGCAGGACACTCAATGACCCACGCAGGACACTCAGTGACACACGCAGGACACTCAATGACCCACGCAGGATACTCAATGGCCCACGCAGGACACTCAATGACCCATGCAGGACACTCATGACCCACGCAGGACACTCAATGACCCACGTAGGACTCTCAATGACCAACCCCGGCCACTCAATGACCCACGCAGGACTCTCAATGGCCCACACAGGACACTCAATGACCCAAGCAGGACACTCAATGACCCACGCAGGATACTCAATGGCCCACGCAGGATACTCAATGGCCCACGCAGGACACTCAATGACCCATGCAGGACACTCATGACCCACGCAGGACACTCAATGACCCACGTAGGACTCTCAATGACCAACACCGGCCACTCAATGACCCACGCAGGACTCTCAATGACTCACGCTGGACACTAATGACCCAAACAGGACACTCAATGACCCACGCAGGACACTCATGACCCACGCAGGACACTCAATGACCCACGCAGACACTCATGGCCCACGCAGGACACTCAATGACCCACGCAGGACACTCATGACCCACGCAGGACACTCATGACCCACACAGGACACTCAATGACCCACGCAGGACACTCAATGACCCACGCAGGATACTCAATGGCCCACGCAGGACACTCAATGACCCACGCTGGACACTCAATGACCCATGCAGGACACTCAATGTCCCACGCAGGACACTCATGACCCACGCAGGATACTCAATGGCCCACGCACGACACTCAATGACCAATGCAGGACACTCAATGACCCACACAGGGCACTCAAGGACCCCACACAGGACACTCATGACCCACACAGGACACTCATGACCCACGCAGGACACACAATGGCCCATACAGGACACGCATGACCCACGCAGGACACTCACGACCCACGCAGGACACTCAATGACCCACCCAGGACACTCATGACACACACAGGATACTCAATGACCCACGCAGGACACTCAATGACCCACACACGACACTCAATGACCCACAGAGGACACTCAATGACCCACGCAGGACACTCATGACCCACACAGGACACTCAATGACCCACGCAGGGCCCTCAATGACCCACACAGGACACTCAATGACACACGCAGGACACTCATGACCCACACAGGACACTCATGACCCACGCAGGACACTCAATGACCCACGCAGGACACTCAATGTCCCATGCAGGACACTCAATGAACCACACAGGACACTCAATGACCCACGCAGGACACGCAATGACCCATGCTGGACACTTATGACCCAAGCAGGACACTCAATGACCCACGCAGGACACTCATGACCCACACAGGACACTCAATGACCCACGCAGGACACTCATGACCCACGCAGGACACTCAATGACCCATGCAGGACACTCATGACCCACGCAGGACACGCAATGACCCCACAAAGGACACTCATGACCCACACAGGACACTCATGACCAACACAGGACACGCAATGAGCCACACACAGGACACTCATGACCCACACAGGACACTCATGACCCACACAGGACACCCAATGACCCACGCAGGATACTGAATGGCCGACGCAGGACACTCAATGACCCACGCAGGACACTCAATGACCCACGTAGGACACTCAATGACCCACGCAGGACACTCATGACCCACACAGGACACTCAATGACCCATGCAGGACACTCATGACCCACGCAGGACACTCAATGGCCCACGCAGGACACTCAATGACCCATGCAGGACACTCATGACCCACACAGGACACTCAATGACCCATGCAGGACACTCATGACCCACGCAGGACACTCAATGACCCACGCAGGACACTCATGACCCACGCAGGACACTCAATGACCCACACAGGACACTTAATGGCCCACGCAGGACACTCATGACCAACGCAGGACACTCATGACCCACGCAGGACACTCAATGACCCACGCAGGACACTCAGTGACACACGCAGGACACTCAATGACCCACGCAGGATACTCAATGGCCCAGGCAGGACACTCAATGACCCATGCAGGACACTCATGACCCACGCAGGACACTCAATGACCCACGTAGGACTCTCAATGACCAACCCCGGCCACTCAATGACCCACGCAGGACTCTCAATGGCCCACACAGGACACTCAATGACCCAAGCAGGACACTCAATGACCCACGCAGGATACTCAATGGCCCACGCAGGATACTCAATGGCCCACGCAGGACACTCAATGACCCATGCAGGACACTCATGACCCACGCAGGACACTCAATGACCCACGTAGGACTCTCAATGACCAACACCGGCCACTCAATGATCCACGCAGGACTCTCAATGACTCACGCTGGACACTAATGACCCAAACAGGACACTCAATGACCCACGCAGGACACTCATGACCCACGCAGGACACTCAATGACCCACGCAGACACTCATGGCCCACGCAGGACACTCAATGACCCACGCAGGACACTCATGACCCACGCAGGACACTCATGACCCACGCAGGACACTCAATGACCCACGCAGGACACTCAATGACCCACGCAGGACACTCATGACCCACGCAGGACACTCATGGCCCACGCAGGACACTCAATGACCCACGCAGGACACTCATGACCAACGCAGGACACTCATGACCCACGCAGGACACTCAATGACCCACCCAGGACACTCAGTGACACACGCAGGACACTCAATGACCCACGCAGGATACTCAATGGCCCACGCAGGACACTCAATGACCCATGCAGGACACTCATGACCCACGCAGGACACTCAATGACCCACGTAGGACTCTCAATGACCAACCCCGTCCACTCAATGACCCACGCAGGACTCTCAATGGCCCACACAGGACACTCAATGACCCAAGCAGGACACTCAATGACCCACGCAGGATACTCAATGGCCCACGCAGGATACTCAATGGCCCACGCAGGACACTCAATGACCCATGCAGGACACTCATGACCCACGCAGGACACTCAATGACCCACGTAGGACTCTCAATGACCAACACCGGCCACTCAATGACCCACGCAGGACTCTCAATGACTCACGCTGGACACTAATAACCCAAACAGGACACTCAATGACCCACGCAGGACACTCATGACCCACGCAGGACACTCAATGACCCACGCAGACACTCATGGCCCACGCAGGACACTCAATGACCCACGCAGGACACTCATGACCCACGCAGGACACTCATGACCCACACAGGACACTCAATGACCCACGCAGGACACTCAATGACCCACGCAGGATACTCAATGGCCCACGCAGGACACTCAATGACCCATGCAGGACACACAAGACCCACGCAGGACTCTCAATGACCCACGCAGGATACTCAATGGCCCACACAGGACACTCAATGGCCCACGCAGGACACTCATGACCCATGCAGGACACTCATGACCCACGCAGGACACTCAATGACACACGCAGGACAGTCAATGACCCACACCGGACACTCAATGGCCCACGCAGGACACTCATGACCCACGCAGGACACTCAATCTCCCACTCAGGACACTCAATGACACACGCAGCACACTCAATGACCCACGCAGGACACTCAATGACCCACGCAGGACACTCATGACCCACACAGGGCACTCAATGACCCATGCAAGACACTCAATGACACACGCAGGATACTCAATGGCCCACGCAGGACACTCAATGACCCATGCAGGACACTCATGACCCACGTAGGACACTCAATGACCCACGTACGACACTCAATAACCAACACAGCCACTCAATGACCCACGCACGACTCTCAATGACCCACGCTGGACACTCAATGACCCACGCAGGATACTCAATGGCCCACGCAGGACACTCAATGACCCATGCAGGACACTCATGACCCACGTAGGACACTCAATGACCCACGTACGACACTCAATAACCAACACAGCCACTCAATGACCCACGCACGACTCTCACTGACCCACGCTGGACACTCAATGACCCACGCAGGACAGTCATGACTCACGCAGGACACTCAATGACCCACGCAGGACACTCATGACCCACGCAGGACACTGAATCACCCACGCAGGACACTCATAACCCACACAGGTCACTCAATGACCCATGCAGGACACTCAATGACACACGCAGGACACTCATGACCCATGCAGGACACTCAATGACTCACACAGGACACTCAATGGCCCACGCAGGACACTCATGACCCACGCAGGACACTCATGACCCACGCAGGACACTCAATGACACACGCAGGACAGTCAATGACCCACACCGGACACTCAATGGCCCACGCAGGACACTCATGACCCACGCAGGACACTCAATGTCCCACTCAGGACACTCAATGACACACGCAGCGCACTCAATGACCCACGCAGGACACTCATGACCCACGCAGGACACTCAATGACCCACGCAGGACACTCATGACCCACACAGGACACTCAATAACCCACGCAAGACACTCAATGATCCACGCAGGTTGCTCAATGGCCCACGCAGGACACTCAATGACCCTTGCAGGACACTCATGACCCGCGTAGGACACTCAATGACCCACGGAGGACACTCATGACCCACACAGGACACTCAATGAACCACGCAGGACACTCAATGACCCACGCAGGATATTCAATGGCCCACGCAGGACACTCAATGACCCATGCAGGACACTCATGACCCACGCAGGACACTCAATGACCCACGTAGGACACTCAATCACCAACACAGGCCACTCAATGACCCACACAGGATTCTAAATGACCCACGCTGGACACTCAATGACCCAAGCAGGACACTCAATGACCCACGCAGGACACTCATGACCCACACAGGACATTCAATGACCCACGCAGGACACTCATGACACACACAGGACACTCAATGACCCACGCAGGACACTCATGACCCATGCAGTACACTCAATGACCCACACAGGACACTCAATGGCCCACGCAGGACACTCATGACCAACGCAGGACACTCATGACCCACGCAGGTCACTCAATGACACACGCAGGACACTCAAGGACCCACACAGGACACTCAATGGCCCAAGCAGGACACTCATGCCCCACGCAGGACACTCATGATACACGCAGGACACACAATGACCCACGCAGGACACTCATGACCCACGCAGGACACTCAATGACCCACGCAGGACACTCATGACCCACACAGGACACTCAATGACCCATGCAAGACACTCAATGACACACGCAGGATACTCAATGGCCCACGCAGGACACTCAATGACCCATGCAGGACACTCATGACCCACGTAGGACACTCAATGACCCACGTACGACACTCAATAACCAACACAGCCACTCAATGACCCACGCACGACTCTCAATGACCCACGCTGGACACTCAATGACCCACGCAGGACAGTCATGACTCACGCAGGACACACAATGACCCACGCAGGACACTCATGACCCACGCAGGACACTGAATCACCCACGCAGGACACCCATGACCCACGCAGGACACTCAATGACCCACGCAGGACACTGAATCACCCACACAGGACACTCAATGGCCCACGCAGGACACTCATGACCCAAACAGGGGACACTCAAAGTCCCACGCAGGACACTCATGACCCACGCAGGACACTCAATCACCCACGCAGGACACTCATGACCCACACAGGACATTCAATGACCCACGCAGGACACTCAATGACCCACACAGGACACTCAATGACCCACGCAGGACACTCATGACCCATGCAGTACACTCAATGACCCACACAGGACACTCAATGGCCCACGCAGAACACTCATGACCAACGCAGGACACTCATGACCCACGCAGGTCATTCAATGACACACGCAGGACACTCAAGGACCCACACAGGACACTCAATGGCCCACGCAGGACACTCATGCCCCACGCAGGACACTCATGACACACGCAGGACACTCAATGACTCACGCAGGACACTCATGACCCACGCAGGACACTCAATGACCCACGCAGGACACTCATGACCCACACAGCACACTCAATGACACATGCAAGACACTCAATGACACACGCAGGATACTCAATGGCCCACGCAGGACACTCAATGACCCATGCAGGACACTCATGACCCACGTAGGACACTCAATGACCCACGTACGACACTCAATGACCCATGCAGGACACTCATGACCCACGTAGGACACTCAATGACCCACGTACGACACTCAATAACCAACACGGCCACTCAATGAGCCACGCACGACTCTCAATGACCCACGCTGGACACTCAATGACCCACGCAGGACAGTCATGACTCATGCAGGACACTCAATGACCCACGCAGGAGACTCATGACCCACGCAGGACACTGAATCACCCACGCAGGACACCCATGACCCACGCAGGACACTCAATGACCAACGCAGGACTCTGAATCACCCTCACAGGACACTCAATGGCCCACGCAGGACACTCATGACCCAAACAGGACACTCAAAGTCCCACGCAGGACACTCATGACCCACGCAGGACACTCAATGACCCACGCAGGACACTCATGACCCACGCAGGACACTCAATGACCCACGCAGGACACTCATGACCCACACAGGACACTCAATGACCCATGCAAGACACGCAATGACGCACGCAGGATACTCAATGGCACACGCAGGACACTCAATGACCCATGCAGGACACTCATGACCCACGTAGGACACACAATGACCCACGTAGGACACTCATGACACACGCAGGGCACTCAATGTCCCACGCAGGACACTCAATGACCCACGCAGGACACTCATGACCCACGCAGGACACTCAATGACCCACGCAGGACACTCATGACCCACGCAGGACACTGAATCACCCACGCAGGACACCCATAACCCACGCAGGTCACTCAATGACCCATGCAGGACACTCAATGACCCACGCAGGATGTCATGACCCACACAGGACACTCAATGACCCATGCAAGACACTCAATGACCCACGCAGGATACTCAATGGCCCACGCAGGACACTCAATGACCCATGCAGTACACTCATGACCCACGTAGGACACTCAATGACCCACATACGACACTCAATAACCAACACAGCCACTCAATGACCCATGCACGACTCTCAATGACCCACGCTGGACACTCAATGACCCACGCAGGACACTCAATGACCCACGCAGGACACTCATGACCCACGCAGGACACTGAATCACCCATGCAGGACACCCATAACCCACGCAGGTCACTCAATTACCCATGCAGGACACTCAATGACATACGCAGGACACTCATGACCCATGCAGGACACTCAATGACCCACACAGGACACTCAATGGCCCACGCAGGACACTCATGACCCATGCAGGACACTCATGACCCACGCAGGACACTCAATGACACACGCAGGAGACTCAATGACCAACACCGGACACTCAATGGCCCACGCAGGACACTCATGACCCACGCACGACACTCAATGTCCCACCCAGGACACACAATGACACACGCAGCACACTCAATGACACATGCAGGACACTCATGACCCACCAGGACACTCAATGACCCACGCAGGAGACTCATGACCCACACAGTACACTCAATGACCCACGCAAGACACTCAATGATCCACGCAGGATGCTCAATGGCACACGCAGGACACTCAATGACCCTTGCAGGACACTCATGACCCACGTAGGACACTCAATGACCCACGGAGGACACTCAATGACCAACACATGCCACTCAATGACCCACACAGGATTCTAAATGACCCACGCTGGACACTCATGACACACACAGGACACTCAATGACCCATGCAGGACACTCATGACCCATGCAGTACACTCAATGACCCACACAGGACACTCAATGGCCCACGCAGGACACTCATGACCAAGGCAGGACACTCATGACCCACGCAGGTCACTCAATGACACACGCAGGACACTCAAGGACCCACACAGGACACTCAATGGCCCACGCAGGACACTCATGCCCCACGCAGGACACTCATGACACACGCAGGACACTCAATGGCCCCCGCAGGACACTCATGAGCCACGCAGGACACTCATGACCCACACAGGACACTCAATGACCCATGCAAGACACTCAATGACCCACGCAGGATACTCAATGGCCCACGCAGGACACTCAATGACCCATGCAGGACACTCATGACCCACGTAGGACACTCAATGACCCACGTAGGACACTCAATAGCCAACACAGCCACTCAAAGACCCACGCACGGCTCTCAATGACCCACGCTGGACACTCAATGACCCACGCAGGACAGTCATGACTCACGCAGGACACTCATGACCCACACAGGGCACTCAATGACCCATGCAGGACACTCATGACCCACGTAGGACACTCAATGACCCACGTACGACACTCAATAACCAACACAGCCACTCAATGACCCACGCACGACTCTCAATGACCCACGCTGGACACTCAATGACCCACGCAGGACACTCAATGACCCATGCAGGACACTCATGACCCACGTAGGACACTCAATGACCCACGTAGGACACTCAATAACCAACACAGCCACTCAAAGACCCACGCACGGCTCTCAATGACCCACGCTGGACACTCAATGACCCACGCAGGACAGTCATGACTCACGCAGGACAATCATGACCCACACAGGGCACCCAATGACCCATGCAGGACACTCATGACCCACATAGGACACTCAATGACCCACGTAGGACACTCAATAACCAACACAGCCACTCAAAGACCCACGCACGGCTCTCAATGACCCACGCAGGACACTCAATGACCCACGCAGGACACTCAATGACCCACGCAGGACACTCATGACCCACACAGGGCACTCAATGACCCATGCAAGACACTCAATGACCCACGCAGGATACTCAATGGCCCACGCAGGACACTCAATGACCCATGCAGGACACTCATGACCCACGTAGGACACTCAATGACCCACGTACGACACTCAATAACCAACACAGCCACTCAATGACCCACGCACGACTCTCAATGACCCACGCTGGACACTCAATGACCCACGCAGGATACTCAATGGCCCATGCAGGACACTTATGACCCACGTAGGACACTCAATGACCCACGTACGACACTCAATAACCAACACAGCCACTCAATGACCCACGCACGACTCTCACTGACCCACGCTGGACACTCAATGACCCACGCAGGACAGTCATGACTCACGCAGGACACTCAATGACCCACGCAGGACACTCATGACCCACGCAGGACACTGAATCCCCCACGCAGGACACCCATAACCCACACAGGTCACTCAATGACCCATGCAGGACACTCAATGACACACGCAGGACACTCATGACCCATGCAGGACACTCAATGACCCACACAGGACACTCAATGGCCCACGCAGGACACTCATGACCCACGCAGGACACTCATGACCCACGCAGGACACTCAATGACACACGCAGGACAGTCAATGACCCACACCGGACACTCAATGGCCCACGCAGGACACTCATGACCCACGCAGGACACTCAATGTCCCACTCAGGACACTCAATGACACACGCAGCACACTCAATGACCCACGCAGGACACTCATGACCCACGCAGGACACTCAATGACCCACGCAGGACACTCATGACCCACACAGGACACTCAATAACCCACGCAAGACACTCAATGATCCACGCAGGTTGCTCAATGGCCCACGCAGGACACTCAATGACCCTTGCAGGACACTCATGACCCGCGTAGGACACTCATGACCCACACAGGACACTCAATGACCCACGCAGGACACTCAATGACCCACGCAGGATATTCAATGGCCCACGCAGGACACTCAATGACACATGCAGGACACTCATGACCCACGCAGGACACTCAATGACCCACGTAGGACACTCAATCACCAACACAGGCCACTCAATGACCCACACAGGATTCTAAATGACCCACGCTGGACACTCAATGACCCAAGCAGGACACTCAATGACCCACGCAGGACACTCATGACCCACACAGGACATTCAATGACCCACGCAGGACACTCATGACACACACAGGACACTCAATGACCCACGCAGGACACTCATGACCCATGCAGTACACTCAATTACACACACAGGACACTCAATGGCCCACGCAGGACACTCATGACCAACGCAGGACACTCATGACCCACGCAGGTCACTCAATGACACACGCAGGACACTCAAGGACCCACACAGGACACTCAATGGCCCACGCAGGACACTCATGCCCCACGCAGGACACTCATGATACACGCAGGACACACAATGACCCACGCAGGACACTCATGACCCACGCAGGACACTCAATGACCCACGCAGGACACTCATGACCCACACAGGACACTCAATGACCCATGCAAGACACTCAATGACACACGCAGGATACTCAATGGCCCACGCAGGACACTCAATGACCCATGCAGGACACTCATGACCCACGTAGGACACTCAATGACCCACGTACGACACTCAATAACCAACACAGCCACTCAATGACCCACGCACGACTCTCAATGACCCACGCTGGACACTCAATGACCCACGCAGGACAGTCATGACTCACGCAGGACACTCAATGACCCACGCAGGACACTCATGACCCACGCAGGACACTGAATCACCCACGCAGGACACCCATGACCCACGCAGGACACTCAATGACCCACGCAGGACACTGAATCACCCACACAGGACACTCAATGGCCCACGCAGGACACTCATGACCCACGCAGGACACTCAATGACCCACGCAGGACACTCATGACCCACACAGGACATTCAATGACCCACGCAGGACACTCAATGACCCACACAGGACACTCAATGACCCACGCAGGACACTCATGACCCATGCAGTACACTCAATGACCCACACAGGACACTCAATGGCCCACGCAGAACACTCATGACCAACGCAGGACACTCATGACCCACGCAGGTCATTCAATGACACACGCAGGACACTCAAGGACCCACACAGGACACTCAATGGCCCACGCAGGACACTCATGACCCACGCAGGACACTCAATGACCCACGCAGGACACTGAATCACCCACGCAGGACACCCATGACCCATGCAGGACACTCAATGACCCACGCAGGACACTCATGACCCACGCAGGACACTCAATGACCCACGCAGGACACTCATGACCCACACAGGACACTCAATGACCCATGCAAGACATTCAATGACGCACGCAGGATACTCAATGGCACACGCAGGACACTCAATGACCCATGCAGGACACTCATGACCCACGTAGGACACACAATGACCCACGTAGGACACTCATGACACACGCAGGGCACTCAATGTCCCACGCAGGGCACTCAATGACCCACGCAGGACACTCATGACCCACGCAGGACACTCAATGACCCACGCAGGACACTCATGTCCCACGCAGGACACTGAATCACCCACGCAGGACACCCATAACCCACGCAGGTCACTCAATGACCCATGCAGGACACTCAATGACCCACGCAGGATCTTCATGACCCATGCAGGACACTCATGACCCACGCAGGACACTCAATGACACACGCAGGAGACTCAATGACCAACACCGGACACTCAATGGCCCACGCAGGACACTCATGACCCACGCAGGACACTCAATGTCCCACCCAGGACACACAATGACACACGCAGCACACTCAATGACACATGCAGGACACTCATGACCCACCAGGACACTCAATGACCCACGCAGGAGACGCATGACCCACACAGGACACTCAATGACCCACGCAAGACACTCAATGATCCACGCAGGATGCTCAATGGCACACGCAGGACACTCAATGACCCTTGCAGGACACTCATGACCCACGTAGGACACTCAATGACCCACGGAGGACACTCATGACCCACACAGGGCACTCAATGACCCACGCAGGACACTCAATGACCCACGCAGGATATTCAATGGCCCACGCAGGACACTCAATGACACATGCAGGACACTCATGACCTACGCAGGACACTCAATGACCCACGTAGGACACTCAATGACCAACACAGGCCACTCAATGACCCACACAGGATTCTAAATGACCCACGCTGGACACTCATGACACACACAGGACACTCAATGACCCATGCAGGACACTCATGACCCATGCAGTACACTCAATGACCCACACAGGACACTCAATGGCCCACGCAGGACACTCATGACCAAGGCAGGACACTCATGACCCACGCAGGTCACTCAATGACACACGCAGGACACTCAAGGACCCACACAGGACACTCAATGGCCCACGCAGGACACTCATGCCCCACGCAGGACACTCATGACACACGCAGGACACTCAATGGCCCACGCAGGACACTCATGACCCACGCAGGACACTCATGACCCACACAGGACACTCAATGACCCATGCAAGACACTCAATGACCCACGCAGGATACTCAATGGCCCACGCAGTACACTCAATGACCCATGCAGGACACTCATGACCCACGTAGGACACTCAATGACCCACGTAGGACACTCAATAACCAACACAGCCACTCAATGACCCACGCACGGCTCTCAATGACCCACGCTGGACACTCAATGACCCACGCAGGACAGTCATGACTCACGCAGGACACTCAATGACCCACGCAGGACACTCATGACCCACGCAGGACACTGAATCACCCACGCAGGACACCCATGACCCACGCAGGACACTCAATGACCCACGCAGGACACTGAATCACCCACACAGGACACTCAATGGCCCACGCAGGACACTCATGACCCACACAGGACACTCAAAGTCCCACGCAGGACACTGATGACCCACGCAGGACACTCAATGACCCACGCAGGACACTCATGACCCACGCAGGACACTCAATGACCCACGCAGGACACTCATGACCCACACAGGACACTCAATGACCCATGCAAGACACTCAATGACGCACGCAGGATACTCAATGGCACACGCAGGACACTCAATGACCCATGCAGGACACTCATGACCCACGTAGGACACACAATGACCCACGTAGGACACTCATGACACACGCAGGGCACTCAATGTCCCACGCAGGACAATCAATGACCCACGCAGGACACTCATGACCCACGCAGGACACTCAATGACCCACGCAGGACACTCATGAACCACGCAGGACACTGAATCACCCACGCAGGACACCCATAACCCACGCAGGTCACTCAATGACCCATGCAGGACACTCAATGACACAAGCAGGACACTCATGACCCACGCAGGACACTCATGACCCACACAGGACACTCAATGACCAACGCAGGACACTCATGACCCACGCAGGTCATTCAATGACACACGCAGGACACTCAAGGACCCACACAGGACACTCAATGGCCCACGCAGGACACTCATGACCCACGCAGGACACTCAATGACCCACGCAGGACACTGAATCACCCACGCAGGACAGCCATGACCCATGCAGGACACTCAATGACCCACGCAGGACGCTCATGACCCACGCAGGACACTCAATGACCCACGCAGGACACTCATGACCCACACAGGACACTCAATGACCCATGCAAGACACTCAATGACGCACGCAGGATACTCAATGGCACACGCAGGACACTCAATGACCCATGCAGGACACTCATGACCCACGTAGGACACACAATGACCCACGTAGGACACTCATGACACACGCAGGGCACTCAATGTCCCACGCAGGGCACTCAATGACCCACGCAGGACACTCATGACCCACGCAGGACACTCAATGACCCACGCAGGACACTCATGACCCACGCAGGACACTGAATCACCCACGCAGGACACCCATAACCCACGCAGGTCACTCAATGACCCATGCAGGACACTCAATGACCCACGCAGGATCTTCATGACCCATGCAGGACACTCAATGACCCACACAGGACACTCAATGGCCCACGCAGGACACTCATGACCCATGCAGGACACTCATGACCCACGCAGGACACTCAATGACACACGCAGGAGACTCAATGACCAACACCGGACACTCAATGGCCCACGCAGGACACTCATGACCCACGCAGGACACTCAAAGTCCGACCCAGGACACACAATGACACACGCAGCACACTCAATGACACATGCAGGACACTCATGACCCACCAGGACACTCAATGGCCCACGCAGGAGACTCATGACCCACACAGGACACTCAATGACCCACGCAAGACAGTCAATGATCCACGCAGGATGCTCAATGGCACACGCAGGACACTCAATGACCCTTGCAGGACACTCATGACCCACGTAGGACACTCAATGACCCACGGAGGACACTCATGACCCACACAGGGCACTCAATGACCCACGCAGGACACTCAATGACCCACGCAGGATATTCAATGGCCCACGCAGGACACTCAATGACACATGCAGGACACTCATGACCTACGCAGGACACTCAATGACCCACGTAGGACACTCAATGACCAACACAGGCCACACAATGACCCACACAGGATTCTAAATGACCCACGCTGGACACTCATGACACACACAGGACACTCAATGACCCATGCAGGACACTCATGACCCATGCAGTACACTCAATGACCCACACAGGACACTCAATGGCCCACGCAGGACACTCATGACCAAGGCAGGACACTCATGACCCACGCAGGTCACTCAATGACACACGCAGGACACTCAAGGACCCACACAGGACACTCAATGGCCCACGCAGGACACTCATGCCCCACGCAGGACACTCATGACACACGCAGGACACTCAATGGCCCACGCAGGACACTCATGACCCACGCAGGACACTCATGACCCACACAGGACACTCAATGACCCATGCAAGACACTCAATGACCCACGCAGGATACTCAATGGCCCACGCAGGACACTCAATGACCCATGCAGGACACTCATGACCCACGTAGGACACTCAATGACCCACGTAGGACACTCAATAACCAACACAGCCACTCAATGACCCACGCACGGCTCTCAATGACCCACGCTGGACACTCAATGACCCACGCAGGACAGTCATGACTCACGCAGGACAGTCAATGACCCACGCAGGACACTCATGACCCACGCAGGACACTGAATCACCCACGCAGGACACCCATGACCCACGCAGGACACTCAATGACCCACGCAGGACACTGAATCACCCACACAGGACACTCAATGGCCCACGCAGGACACTCATGACCCACACAGGACACTCAAAGTCCCACGCAGGACACTCATGACCCACGCAGGACACTCAATGACCCACGCAGGACACTCATGACCCACGCAGGACACTCAATGACCCACGCAGGACACTCATGACCCACACAGGACACTCAATGACCCATGCAAGACACTCAATGACGCACGCAGGATACTCAATGGCACACGCAGGACACTCAATGACCCATGCAGGACACTCATGACCCACGTAGGACACACAATGACCCACGTAGGACACTCATGACACACGCAGGGCACTCAATGTCCCACGCAGGACAATCAATGACCCACGCAGGACACTCATGACCCACGCAGGACACTCAATGACCCACGCAGGACACTCATGAACCACGCAGGACACTGAATCACCCACGCAGGACACCCATAACCCACGCAGGTCACTCAATGACCCATGCAGGACACTCAATGACACACGCAGGACACTCATGACCCACGCAGGACACTCATGACCCACACAGGACACTCAATGACCCAGACAGGACACTCAATGACCCACGCAGGACACTCATGACCCACGCAGGACACTCAATGACCCACATAGGACACTCAATGACCCATGCAGGACACTCAATGACCCATGCAGGACACTCAATGACCAACACAGCCAATCAATGACCCACGCACGACTCTCAATGACCCACGCTGGACACTCATGACTCAAGCAGGACACTCAATGACCCACGCAGGACACACATGACCCATGCAGGACACTCAATGTCCCACGCAGGACACTGATGACCCACGCAGGACACTCAATGACCCCACACAGGACACTCATGACCCACACAGGACACTCATGACCCCCACAGGACACTCAATGACCCACACAGGACACTCAATGACCCACGCAGGGTAATGAATGGCCGACGCAGGACACTGAATGACCCATGCAGGACACTCATGACCCACGCAGGACACTCAATGACCCACGTAGGACACTCAATGACCCACGCAGGATACTCAATGGCCCACGCAGGACACTCAATGACCCACGCAGGACACTCATGACCCACTCAGGACACTCAATGACCCACGTAGGACACTCAATGACCAACACAGGCCACTCAATGACCCACGCAGGATTCTCAATGACCCACACTGGACACTCGTGCCCCAAGCATGACACTCAATGACGCACGCAGGACACTCATGACCCACACAGGACACTCAAAGTCCCACGCAGGACACTCATGACCCACGCAGGACACTCAATGATCCACGCAGGACACTCATGACCCACGCAGGACACTCAATGACCCACGCAAGACACTCATGACCCACACAGGACACTCAATAACCCACGCATGACACTCAATGATCCACGCAGGTTGCTCAATGGCCCACGCAGGACACTCAATGACCCTTGCAGGACACTCATGACCCGCGTAGGACACTCAATGACCCACGGAGGACACTCATGACCCACACAGGACACTCAATGACCCACGCAGGACACTCAATGACCCACGCAGGATATTCAATGGCCCACGCAGGACACTCAATGACACATGCAGGACACTCATGACCCACGCAGGTCACTCAATGACCCACGTAGGACACTCAATCACCAACACAGGCCACTCAATGACCCACACAGGATTCTAAATGACCCACGCTGGACACTCAATGACCCAAGCAGGACACTCAATGACCCACGCAGGACACTCATGACCCACACAGGACATTCAATGACCCACGCAGGACACTCATGACCCATGCAGTACACTCAATGACCCACACAGGACACTCAATGGCCCACGTAGGACACTCAATGACCCACGTACGACACTCAATAACCAACACAGCCACTCAATGACCCACGCACGACTCTCAATGACCCACGCTGGACACTCAATGACCCACGCAGGACAGTCATGACTCACGCAGGACACTCAATGACCCACGCAGGACACTCATGACCCACGCAGGACACTGAATCACCGACGCAGGACACCCATGACCCACGCAGGACACTCAATGACCCACGAAGGACACTGAATCACCCACACAGGACACTCAATGGCCCACGCAGGACACTCATGACCCAAACAGGGGACACTCAAAGTCCCACGCAGGACACTCATGACCCACGCAGGACATTCAATGACCCACGCAGGACACTCAATGACCCACACAGGACACTCAATGACCCACGCAGGACCCTCATGACCCATGCAGTACACTCAATGACCCACACAGGACACTCAATGGCCCACGCAGAACACTCATGACCAACGCAGGACACTCATGACCCACGCAGGTCATTCAATGACACACGCAGGACACTCAAGGACCCACACAGGACACTCAATGGCCCACGCAGGACACTCATGACCCATGCAGTACACTCAATGACCCACACATGACACTCAATGGCCCCCGCAGGACACTCATGACCAACGCAGGACACTCATGACCCACGCAGGTCACTCATTGACACACGCAGGACACTCAAGGACCCACACAGGACACTCAATGGCCCACGCAGGACACTCATGCCCCACGCAGGACACTCATGACACACGCAGGACACTCAATGACCCACGCAGGACACTCATGACCCACGCAGGACACTCAATGACCCACGCAGGACACTCATGACCCACACAGGACACTCAATGACCCATACAAGACACTCTATGACACACGCAGGATACTCAATGGCCCACGCAGGACACTCAATGACCCATGCAGGACACTCATGACCCACGTAGGACACTCAATGATCCACGTACGACACTCAATAACCAACACAGCCACTCAATGACCCACGCACGACTCTCAATGACCCACGCTGGACACTCAATGACCCACGCAGGACAGTCATGACTCACGCAGGACACTCAATGACCCACGCAGGACACTCATGACCCACGCAGGACACTGAATCACCCACGCAGGACACCCATGACCCACGCAGGACACTCAATGACCCACGCAGGACACTGAATCACCCACACAGGACACTCAATGGCCCACGCAGGACACTCATGACCCAAACAGGGGACACACAAAGTCCCACGCAGGACACTCATGACCCACGCAGGACACTCAATGACCGACGCAGGACACTCATGACCCACACAGGACATTCAATGACCCACGCAGGACACTCAATGACCCACACAGGACACTCAATGACCCACGCAGGACACTCATGACCCATGCAGTACACTCAATGACCCACACAGGACACTCAATGGCCCACGCAGAACACTCATGACCAACGCAGGACACTCATGACCCACGCAGGTCATTCAATGACACACGCAGGACACTCAAGGACCCACACAGGACACTCAATGGCCCACGCAGGACACTCATGCCCCACGCAGGACACTCATGACACACGCAGGACACTCAATGACCCACGCAGGACACTCATGACCCACGCAGGACACTCAATGACCCACGCAGGACACTCATGACCCACACAGCACACTCAATGACACATGCAAGACAGTCAATGACACACGCAGGATACTCAATGGCCCACGCAGGACAGTCAATGACCCATGCAGGACACTCATGACCCACGTAGGACACTCAATGACCCACGTACGACACTCAATAACCAACACGGCCACTCAATGACCCACGCACGACTCTCAATGACCCACGCTGGACACTCAATGACCCACGCAGGACAGTCATGACTCACGCAGGACACTCAATGACCCACGCAGGACACTCATGACCCACGCAGGACACTGAATCACCCACGCAGGACACCCATGACCCACGCAGGACACTTAATGACCAACGCAGGACACTGAATCACCCACACAGGACACTCAATGGCCCACGCAGGACACTCATGACCCAAACAGGACACTCAAAGTCCCACGCAGGACACTCATGACCCACGCAGGACACTCAATGACCCACGCAGGACACTCATGACCCACGCAGGACACTCAATGACCCACGCAGGACACTCATGACCCACGCAGGACACTCAATGACCCACGCAGGACACACAATGACACACGCAGCACACTCAATGACACATGCAGGACACTCATGACCCACCAGGACACTCAATGACCCACGCAGGAGACTCATGACCCACACAGGACACTCAATGACCCACGCAAGACACTCAATGATCCACGCAGGATGCTCAATGGCACACGCAGGACACTCAATGACCCTTGCAGGACACTCATGACCCACGTAGGACACTCAATGACCCACGGAGGACACTCATGACCCACACAGGGCACTCAATGACCCACGCAGGACACTCAATGACCCACGCAGGATATTCAATGGCCCACGCAGGACACTCAATGACACATGCAGGACACTCATGACCCACGCAGGACACTCAATGACCCACGTAGGACACTCAATGACCAACACAGGCCACTCAATGACCCACACAGGATTCTAAATGACCCACGCTGGACACTCATGACACACACAGGACACTCAATGACCCATGCAGGACACTCATGACCCATGCAGTACACTCAATGACCCACACAGGACACTCAATGGCCCACGCAGGACACTCATGACCAAGGCAGGACACTCATGACCCACGCAGGTCACTCAATGACACACGCAGGACACTCAAGGACCCACACAGGACACTCAATGGCCCACGCAGGACACTCATGCCCCACGCAGGACACTCATGACACACGCAGGACACTCAATGGCCCACGCAGGACACTCATGACCCACGCAGGACACTCATGACCCACACAGGACACTCAATGACCCATGCAAGACACTCAATGACCCACGCAGGATACTCAATGGCCCACGCAGTACACTCAATGACCCATGCAGGACACTCATGACCCACGTAGGACACTCAATGACCCACGTAGGACACTCAATAACCAACACAGCCACTCAAAGACCCACGCACGGCTCTCAATGACCCACGCTGGACACTCAATGACCCACGCAGGACAGTCATGACTCACGCAGGACACTCAATGACCCACGCAGGACACTCATGACCCACGCAGGACACTGAATCACCCACGCAGGACACCCATGACCCACGCAGGACACTCAATGACCCACGCAGGACACTGAATCACCCACAAAGGACACTCAATGGCCCACGCAGGACACTCATGACCCACACAGGACACTCAAAGTCCCACGCAGGACACTCATGACCCACGCAGGACACTCAATGACCCACGCAGGACACTCATGACCCACACAGGACATTCAATGACCCACGCAGGACACTCAATGACCCACACAGGACACTCAATGACCCACGCAGGACACTCATGACCCATGCAGTACACTCAATGACCCACACAGGACACTCAATGGCCCACGCAGAACACTCATGACCAACGCAGGACACTCATGACCCACGCAGGTCATTCAATGACACACGCAGGACACTCAAGGACCCACACAGGACACTCAATGGCCCACGCAGGACACTCATGCCCCACGCAGGACACTCATGACACACGCAGGACACTCAATGACCCACGCAGGACACTCATGACCCACGCAGGACACTCAATGACCCACGCAGGACACTCATGACCCACACAGGACACTCAATGACCCATGCAAGGCACTCAATGACACACGCAGGATACTCAATGGCCCACGCAGGACACTCATTGACCCATGCAGGACACTCATGACCCACGTAGGACACTCAATGATCCACGTACGACACTCAATAACCAACACAGCCACTCAATGACCCACGCACGACTCTCAATGACCCACGCTGGACACTCAATGACCCACGCAGGACAGTCATGACTCACGCAGGACACTCAATGACCCACGCAGGACACTCATGACCCACGCAGGACACTGAATCACCCACGCAGGACACCCATGACCCACGCAGGACACTCAATGACCCACGCAGGACACTGAATCACCCACACAGGACACTCAATGGCCCACGCAGGACACTCATGACCCAAACAGGGGACACACAAAGTCCCACGCAGGACACTCATGACCCACGCAGGATACTCAATGGCACACGCAGGACACTCAATGACCCATGCAGGACACTCATGACCCACGTAGGACACACAATGACCCACGTAGGACACTCATGACACACGCAGGGCACTCAATGTCCCACGCAGGACACTCAATGACCAACGCAGGACACTCATGACCCACGCAGGACACTCAATGACCCACGCAGGACACTCATGACCCACGCAGGACACTGAATCACCCACGCAGGACACCCACAACCCACGCAGGTCACTCAATGACCCATGCAGGACACTCAATGACCCACGCAGGATCTCATGACACACACAGGACACTAAATGACCCATGCAAGACACTCAATGACCCACGCAGGATACTCAATGGCCCACGCAGGACACTCAATGACCCATGCAGTACACTCATGACCCACGTAGGACGCTCAATGACCCACATACGACACTCAATAACCAACACAGCCACTCAATGACCCATGCACGACTCTCAATGACCCACGCTGGACACTCAATGACCCACGCAGGACACTCAATGACCCACGCAGGACACTCATGACCCACGCAGGACACTGAATCACCCATGCAGGACACCCATAACCCACGCAGGTCACTCAATTACCCATGCAGGACACTCAATGACATACGCAGGACACTCATGACCCATGCAGGACACTCAAGGACCAAACAGGACACTCAATGGCCCACGCAGGACACTCATGACCCATGCAGGACACTCATGACCCACGCAGGACACTCAATGACACACGCAGGAGTCTCAATGACCCACACCGGACACTCAATGGCCCACGCAGGACACTCATGACCCACGCAGGACACTCAATGTCCCACCCAGGACACACAATGACACACGCAGCACACTCAATGACACATGCAGGACACTCATGACCCACCAGGACACTCAATGACCCACGCAGGAGACTCATGACCCACACAGGACACTCAATGACCCACGCAAGACACTCAATGATCCACGCAGGATGCTCAATGGCACAAGCAGGACACTCAATGACCCTTGCAGGACACTCATGACCCACGTAGGACACTCAATGACCCACGGAGGACACTCATGACCGACACAGGGCACTCAATGACCCACGCAGGACACTCAATGACCCACGCAGGATATTCAATGGCCCACGCAGGACACTCAATGACACATGCAGGACACTCATGACCCACGCAGGACACTCAATGACCCACGTAGGACACTCAATGACCAACACAGGCCACTCAATGACCCACACAGGATTCTAAATGACCCACGCTGGACACTCATGACACACACAGGACACTCAATGACCCATGCAGGACACTCAATGACCCACGCAGGACACTCATGACTCACACAGGACACTCAATGACCCACGCAGGACACTCATGACCCACGCAGGACACTGAATCACCCACGCAGGACACCCATAACCCACGCAGGTCACTCAATGACCCATGCAGGACACTCAATGACCCACGCAGGATCTTCATGACCCATGCAGGACACTCAATGACCCACACAGGACACTCAATGGCCCACGCAGGACACTCATGACCCATGCAGGACACTCATGACCCACGCAGGACACTCAATGACACACGCAGGAGACTCAATGACCAACACCGGACACTCAATGGCCCACGCAGGACACTCATGACCCACGCAGGACACTCAATGTCCCACCCAGGACACACAATGACACACGCAGCACACTCAATGACACATGCAGGACACTCATGACCCACCAGGACACTCAATGACCCACGCAGGAGACTCATGACCCACACAGGACACTCAATGACCCACGCAAGACACACAATGATCCACGCAGGATGCTCAATGGCACACGCAGGACACTCAATGACCCTTGCAGGACACTCATGACCCACGTAGGACACTCAATGACCCACAGAGGACACTCATGACCCACACAGGGCACTCAATGACCCACGCAGGACACTCAATGACCCACGTAGGACACTCAATCACCAACACAGGCCACTCAATGACCCACACAGGATTCTAAATGACCCACGCAGGACACTCAAAGTCCCACGCAGGACACTCATGACCCACGCAGGACACTCAATGACCCACGCAGGACACTCATGACCCACACAGGACATTCAATGACCCACGCAGGACACTCAATGACCCACACAGGACACTCAATGACCCACGCAGGCGACTCATGACCCATGCAGTACACTCAATGACCCACACAGGACACTCAATGGCCCACGCAGAACACTCATGACCAACGCAGGACACTCATGACCCACGCAGGTCATTCAATGACACACGCAGGACACTCAAGGACCCACACAGGACACTCAATGGCCCACGCAGGACACTCATGCCCCACGCAGGACACTCATGACACACGCAGGACACTCAATGACCCACGCAGGACACTCATGACCCACGCAGGACACTCAATGACCCACGCAGGACACTCATGACCCACACAGGACACTCAATGACACATGCAAGACACTCAATGACACACGCAGGATACTCAATGGCCCACGCAGGACACTCAATGACCCATGCAGGACACTCATGACCCACGTAGGACACTCAATGACCCACGCACGACACTAAATAACCAACACGGCCACTCAATGACCCACGCACGACTCTCAATGACCCACGCTGGACACTCAATGACCCACGCAGGACAGTCATGACTCACGCAGGACACTCAATGACCCACGCAGGACACTCATGACCCACGCAGGACACTGAATCACCCACGCAGGACACCCATGACCCACGCAGGACACTCAATGACCAACGCAGGTCACTGAATCACACACACAGGACACTCAATGGCCCACGCAGGACACTCATGACCCAAACAGGAAACTCAAAGTCCCACGCAGGACACTCATGACCCACGCAGGACACTCAATGACCCACGCAGGACGCTCATGACCCAGGCAGTACACTCAATGACCCACGCAGGACACTCATGACCCACACAGGACACTCAATGACCCATGCAAGACACTCAATGACGCACGCAGGATACTCAATGGCACACGCAGGACACTCAATGACCCATGCAGGACAATCATGACCCATGTAGGACACACAATGACCCACGTAGGACACTCATGACACACGCAGGGCACTCAATGTCCCACGCAGGACACTCAATGACCCACGCAGGACACTCATGACCCACGCAGGACACTCAATGACCCACGCAGGACACTCATGACCCACGCAGGACACTGAATCACCCACGCAGGACACCCATAACCCACGCACGTCACTCAATGACCCATGCAGGACACTCAATGACCCACGCAGGATCTTCATGACCCATGCAGGACACTCAATGACCCACACAGGACACTCAATGGCCCACGCAGGACACTCATGACCCATGCAGGACACTCATGACCCACGCAGGACACTCAATGACACACGCAGGAGACTCAATGACCAACACCGGACACTCAATGGCCCACGCAGGACACTCATGACCCACGCAGGACACTCAATGTCCCACCCAGGACACACAATGACACACGCAGCACACTCAATGACACATGTAGGACACTCATGACCCAGCAGGACACTCAATGACCCACGCAGGAGACTCATGACCCACACAGGACACTCAATGACCCACGCAAGACACTCAATGATCCACGCAGGATGCTCAATGGCACACGCAGGACACTCAATGACCCTTGCAGGACACTCATGACCCACGTAGGACACTCAATGACCCACGGAGGACACTCATGACCCACACAGGGCACTCAATGACCCACGCAGGACACTCAATGACCCACGCAGGATATTCAATGGCCCACGCAGGACACTCAATGACACATGCAGGACACTCATGACCCACGCAGGACACTCAATGACCCACGTAGGACACTCAATGACCAACACAGGCCACTCAATGACCCACACAGGATTCTAAATGACCCACGCTGGACACTCATGACACACACAGGACACTCAATGGCCCACGCAGGACACTCATGACCAAGGCAGGACACTCATGACCCACGCAGGTCACTCAATGACACACGCAGGACACTCAAGAACCCACACAGGTCACTCAATGGCCCACGCAGGACACTCATGCCCCACGCAGGACACTCATGACACACGCAGGACACTCAATGGCCCACGCAGGACACTCATGACCCACGCAGGACACTCATGACCCACACAGGACACTTAATGACCCATGCAAGACACTCAATGACCCACGCAGGATACTCAATGGCCCACGCAGGACACTCAATGACCCATGCAGGACACTCATGACCCACATAGGACACTCAATGACCCACGTAGGACACTCAATAACCAACACAGCCACTCAAAGACCCACGCACGGCTCTCAATGACCCACGCTGGACACTCAATGACCCACGCAGGACAGTCATGACTCACGCAGGACACTCAATGACCCACGCAGGACACTCATGACCCACGCAGGACACTGAATCACCCACGCAGGACACCCATGACCCACGCAGGACACTCAATGACCCACGCAGGACACTGAATCACCCACACAGGACACTCAATGGCCCACGCAGGACACTCATGACCCACACAGGACACTCAAAGTCCCACGCAGGACACTCATGACCCACGCAGGACACTCAATGACCCACGCAGGACACTCATGACCCACGCAGGACACTCAATGACCCACGCAGGACACTCATGACCCACACAGGACACTCAATGACCCATGCAAGACACTCAATGACGCACGCAGGATACTCAATGGCACACGCAGGACACTCAATGACCCATGCAGGACACTCATGACCCACGTAGGACACACAATGACCCACGTAGGACACTCATGACACACGCAGGGCACTCAATGTCCCACGCAGGACAATCAATGACCCACGCAGGACACTCATGACCCACGCAGGACACTGAATCACCCACGCAGGACACCCATAACCCACGCAGGTCACTCAATGACCCATGCAGGACACTCAATGACACACGCAGGACACTCATGACCCACGCAGGACACTCATGACCCACACAGGACACTCAATGACCCATGCAAGACACTCAATGACGCACGCAGGATACTCAATGGCACACGCAGGACACTCAATGACCCATGCAGGACACTCATGACCCACGTAGGACACACAATGACCCACGTAGGACACTCATGACACACGCAGGGCACTCAATGTCCCACGCAGGACAATCAATGACCCACACAGGACACTCAATGGCCCACGCAGGACACTCATGACCCAAACAGGACACTCAAAGTCCCACGCAGGACACTCATGACCCACGCAGGACACTCAATGACCCACGCAGGACGCTCAAGACCCACGCAGGACACTCAATGACCCACGCAGAACACTCATGACCCACACAGGACACTCAATGACCCATGCAAGACACTCAATGACGCACGCAGGATACTCAATGGCACACGCAGGACACTCGATGACCCATGCAGGACACTCATGACCCACGTAGGACACACAATGACCCACGTAGGACACTCATGACACACGCAGGGCACTCAATGTCCCACGCAGGACACTCAATGACCCACGCAGGACACTCATGACCCACGCAAGACACTCAATGACCCACGCAGGACACTCATGACCCACGCAGGACACTGAATCACCCACGCAGGACACCCATAACCCACGCAGGTCACTCAATGACCCATGCAGGACACTCAATGACCCACGCAGGATCTTCATGACCCATGCAGGACACTCAATGACCCACACAGGACACTCAATGGCCCACGCAGGACACTCATGACCCATGCAGGACACTCATGACCCACGCAGGACACTCAATGACACACGCAGGAGACTCAATGACCAACACCGGACACTCAATGGCCCACGCAGGACACTCATGACCCATGCAGGACACTCAATGTCCCACCCAGGACACACAATGACACACGCAGCACACTCAATGACACATGCAGGACACTCATGACCCACCAGGACACTCAATGACCCACGCAGGAGACTCATGACCCACACAGGACACTCAATGACCCACGCAAGACACTCAATGATCCACGCAGGATGCTCAATGGCACACGCAGGACACTCAATGACCCACGCAGGACACTCATGACCCACGTAGGACACTCAATGACCCACGGAGGACATTCATGACCCACACAGGGCACTCAATGACCCACGCAGGATCCTCAATGACCCACGCAGGATATTCAATGGCCCACGCAGGACACTCAATGACACATGCAGGACACTCATGACCCACGCAGGACACTCAATGACCCACGTAGGACACTCAATGACCAACACAGGCCACTCAATGACCCACACAGGATTCTAAATGACCCACGCTGGACACTCATGACACACACAGGACACTCAATGACCCATGCAGGACACTCATGACCCATGCAGTACACTCAAGGACCCACACAGGACACTCAATGGCCCACGCAGGACACTCATGACCAAGGCAGGACACTCATGACCCACGCAGGTCCCTCAATGACACACGCAGGACACTCAAGGACCCACACAGGACACTCAATGGCCCACGCAGGACACTCATGCCCCAAGCAGGACACTCAATGACCCACGCAGGACACTCAATGGCCCACGCAGGACACTCATGACCCACGCAGGACACTCATGACCCACACAGGACACTCAATGACCCATGCAAGACACTCAATGACCCACGCAGGATACTCAATGGCCCACGCAGGACACTCAATGACCCATGCAGGACACTCATGACCCACGTAGGACACTCAATGACCCACGTAGGACACTCAATAACCAACACAGCCACTCAATGACCCACGCACGGCTCTCAATGACCCACGCTGGACACTCAATGACCCACGCAGGACAGTCATGACTCACGCAGGACACTCAATGACCCACGGAGGACACTCATGACCCACGCAGGACACTGAATCACCCACGCAGGACACCCATGACCCACGCAGGACACTCAATGACCCACGCAGGACACTGAATCACCCACACAGGACACTCAATGGCCCACGCAGGACACTCATGACCCACACAGGACACTCAAAGACCCACGCAGGACACTCATGACCCACGCAGGACACTCAATGACCCACGCAGGACACTCATGACCCACGCAGGACACTCAATGACCCACGCAGGACACTCATGACCCACACAGGACACTCAATGACCCATGCAAGACACTCAATGACGCACGCAGGATACTCAATGGCACACGCAGGACACTCAATGACCCATGCAGGACACTCATGACCCATGTAGGACACACAATGACCCACGTAGGACACTCATGACACACGCAGGGCACACAATGTCCCACGCAGGGCACTCAATGTCCCACGCAGGACACTCAATGACCCACGCAGGACACTCATGACCCACGCAAGACACTCAATGACCCACGCAGGACACTCATGACCCACGCAGGACACTGAATCACCCACGCAGGACACCCATAACCCACGCAGGTCACTCAATGACCCATGCAGGACACTCAATGACACACGCAGGATCTTCATGACCCATGCAGGACACTCAATGACCCACACAGGACACTCAATGGCCCACGCAGGACACTCATGACCCATGCAGGACACTCATGACCCACGCAGGACACTCAATGACACACGCAGGAGACTCAATGACCAACACCGGACACTCAATGGCCCACGCAGGACACTCATGACCCACGCAGGACACTCAATGTCCCACCCAGGACACACAATGACACACGCAGCACACTCAATGACACATGCAGGACACTCATGACCCACCAGGACACTCAATGACCCACGCAGGAGACTCATGACCCACACAGGACACTCAATGACCCACGCAAGACACTCAATGATCCACGCAGGATGCTCAATGGCACACGCAGGACACTCAATGACCCACGCAGGACACTCATGACCCACGTAGGACACTCAATGACCCACGGAGGACACTCATGACCCACACAGGGCACTCAATGACCCACGCAGGATCCTCAATGACCCACGCAGGATATTCAATGGCCCACGCAGGACACTCAATGACACATGCAGGACACTCATGACCCACGCAGGACACTCAATGACCCACGTAGGACACTCAATGACCAACACAGGCCACTCAATGACCCACACAGGATTCTAAATGACCCACGCTGGACACTCATGACACACACAGGACACTCAATGACCCATGCAGGACACTCATGACCCATGCAGTACACTCAAGGACCCACACAGGACACTCAATGGCCCACACAGGACACTCATGACCAAGGCAGGACACTCATGACCCACGCAGGTCCCTCAATGACACACGCAGGACACTCAAGGACCCACACAGGACACTCAATGGCCCACAAGGACACTCATGCCCCAAGCAGGACACTCAATGACCCACGCAGGACACTCAATGGCCCACGCAGGACACTCATGACCCACGCAGGACACTCATGACCCACACAGGACACTCAATGACCCATGCAAGACACTCAATGACCCACGCAGGATACTCAATGGCCCACGCAGGACACTCAATGACCCATGCAGGACACTCATGACCCACGTAGGACACTCAATGACCCACGTAGGACACTCAATAACCAACACAGCCACTCAATGACCCACGCACGGCTCTCAATGACCCACGCTGGACACTCAATGACCCACGCAGGACAGTCATGACTCACGCAGGACACTCAATGACCCACGCAGGACACTCATGACCCACGCAGGACACTGAATCACCCACGCAGGACACCCATGACCCACGTAGGACACTCAATGACCCACGCAGGACACTGAATCACCCACACAGGACACTCAATGGCCCACGCAGGACACTCATGACCCACACAGGACACTCAAAGACCCACGCAGGACACTCATGACCCACGCAGGACACTCAATGACCCACGCAGGACACTCATGACCCACGCAGGACACTCAATGACCCACGCAGGACACTCATGACCCACACAGGACACTCAATGACCCATGCAAGACACTCAATGACGCACGCAGGATACTCAATGGCACACGCAGGACACTCAATGACCCATGCAGGACACTCATGACCCATGTAGGACACACAATGACCCACGTAGGACACTCATGACACACGCAGGGCACACAATGTCCCACGCAGGACAATCAATGACCCACGCAGGACACTCATGACCCACGCAGGACACTCAATGACCCACGCAGGACACTCATGACCCACGCAGGACACTGAATCACACACGCAGGACACCCATAACCCACGCAGGTCACTCAATGACCCATGCAGGACACTCAATGACACACGCAGGACACTCATGACCCACGCAGGACACTCATGACCCACACAGGACACTCAATGACCCAGACAGGACACTCAATGACACACGCAGGACACTCATGACCCACGCAGGACACTCAATGACCCACGTAGGACACTCAATGACCCATGCAGGACACTCAATGACCCATGCAGGACACTCAATGACCAACACAGCCAATCAATGACCCACGCACGACTCTCAATGACCCACGCTGGACACTCATGACTCAAGCAGGACACTCAATGACCCACGCAGGACACACATGACCCATGCAGGACACTCAATGTCCCACGCAGGACACTCATGACCCACGCAGGACACTCAATGACCCCACACAGGACACTCATGACCCACACAGGACACTCATGACCCACACAGGACACTCAATGACCCACACAGGACACTCAATGACCCACGCAGGGTAATGAATGGCCGACGCAGGACACTGAATGACCCATGCAGGACACTCATGACCCACGCAGGACACTCAATGACCTACGTAGGACACTCAATGACCCACGCAGGATACTCAATGGCCCACGCAGGACACTCAATGACCCACGCAGGACACTCATGACCCACTCAGGACACTCAATGACCCACGTAGGACACTCAATGACCAACACAGGCCACTCAATGACCCACGCAGGATTCTCAATGACCCACACTGGACACTCGTGCCCCAAGCATGACACTCAATGACGCACGCAGGACACTCATGACCCACTCAGGACACTCAAAGTCCCACGCAGGACACTCATGACCCACGCAGGACACTCAATGATCCACGCAGGACACTCATGACCCACGCAGGACACGCAATGACCAACGCAGGACACTCATGACCCACACAGGACACTCAATAACCCACGCAAGACACTCAATGATCCACGCTGGTTGCTCAATGGCCCACGCAGGACACTCAATGACCCTTGCAGGACACTCATGACCCGCGTAGGACACTCAATGACCCACGGAGGACACTCATGACCCACACAGGACACTCAATGACCCACGCAGGACACTCAATGACCCACGCAGGATATTCAATGGCCCACGCAGGACACTCAATGACACATGCAGGACACTCATGACCCACGCAGGTCACTCAATGACCCACGTAGGACACTCAATCACCAACACAGGCCACTCAATGACCCACACAGGATTCTAAATGACCCACGCTGGACACTCAATGACCCAAGCAGGACACTCAATGACCCACGCAGGACACTCATGACCCACACAGGACATTCAATGACACACGCAGGACACTCATGACACACACAGGACACTCAATGACCCACGCAGGACACTCATGACCCATGCAGTACACTCAATGACCCACACAGGACACTCAATGGCCCACGCAGGACACTCATGACCAACGCAGGACACTCATGACCCACGCAGGTCACTCATTGACACACGCAGGACACTCAAGGACCCACACAGGACACTCAATGTCCCACGCAGGACACTCATGCCCCACGCAGGACACTCATGACACACGCAGGACACTCAATGACCCACGCAGGACACTCATGACCCACGCAGGACACTCAATGACCCACGCAGGACACTCATGACCCACGCAGGACACTCAATGACCCACGCAGGACACTCATGACCCACACAGGACACTCAATGACCCATGCAAGACACTCAATGACGCACGCAGGATACTCAATGGCACACGCAGGACACTCAATGACCCATGCAGGACACTCATGACCCATGTAGGACACACAATGACCCACGTAGGACACTCATGACACACGCAGGGCACACAATGTCCCACGCAGGGCACTCAATGTCCCACGCAGGACACTCAATGACCCACGCAGGACACTCATGACCCACGCAAGACACTCAATGACCCACGCAGGACACTCATGACCCACGCAGGACACTGAATCACCCACGCAGGACACCCATAACCCACGCAGGTCACTCAATGACCCATGCAGGACACTCAATGACACACGCAGGATCTTCATGACCCATGCAGGACACTCAATGACCCACACAGGACACTCAATGGCCCACGCAGGACACTCATGACCCATGCAGGACACTCATGACCCACGCAGGACACTCAATGACACACGCAGGAGACTCAATGACCAACACCGGACACTCAATGGCCCACGCAGGACACTCATGACCCACGCAGGACACTCAATGTCCCACCCAGGACACACAATGACACACGCAGCACACTCAATGACACATGCAGGACACTCATGACCCACCAGGACACTCAATGACCCACGCAGGAGACTCATGACCCACACAGGACACTCAATGACCCACGCAAGACACTCAATGATCCACGCAGGATGCTCAATGGCACACGCAGGACACTCAATGACCCACGCAGGACACTCATGACCCACGTAGGACACTCAATGACCCACGGAGGACACTCATGACCCACACAGGGCACTCAATGACCCACGCAGGATCCTCAATGACCCACGCAGGATATTCAATGGCCCACGCAGGACACTCAATGACACATGCAGGACACTCATGACCCACGCAGGACACTCAATGACCCACGTAGGACACTCAATGACCAACACAGGCCACTCAATGACCCACACAGGATTCTAAATGACCCACGCTGGACACTCATGACACACACAGGACACTCAATGACCCATGCAGGACACTCATGACCCATGCAGTACACTCAAGGACCCACACAGGACACTCAATGGCCCACGCAGGACACTCATGACCAAGGCAGGACACTCATGACCCACGCAGGTCCCTCAATGACACACGCAGGACACTCAAGGACCCACACAGGACACTCAATGGCCCACAAGGACACTCATGCCCCAAGCAGGACACTCAATGACCCACGCAGGACACTCAATGGCCCACGCAGGACACTCATGACCCACGCAGGACACTCATGACCCACACAGGACACTCAATGACCCATGCAAGACACTCAATGACCCACGCAGGATACTCAATGGCCCACGCAGGACACTCAATGACCCATGCAGGACACTCATGACCCACGTAGGACACTCAATGACCCACGTAGGACACTCAATAACCAACACAGCCACTCAATGACCCACGCACGGCTCTCAATGACCCACGCTGGACACTCAATGACCCACGCAGGACAGTCATGACTCACGCAGGACACTCAATGACCCACGCAGGACACTCATGACCCACGCAGGACACTGAATCACCCACGCAGGACACCCATGACCCACGTAGGACACTCAATGACCCACGCAGGACACTGAATCACCCACACAGGACACTCAATGGCCCACGCAGGACACTCATGACCCACACAGGACACTCAAAGACCCACGCAGGACACTCATGACCCACGCAGGACACTCAATGACCCACGCAGGACACTCATGACCCACGCAGGACACTCAATGACCCACGCAGGACACTCATGACCCACACAGGACACTCAATGACCCATGCAAGACACTCAATGACGCACGCAGGATACTCAATGGCACACGCAGGACACTCAATGACCCATGCAGGACACTCATGACCCATGTAGGACACACAATGACCCACGTAGGACACTCATGACACACGCAGGGCACACAATGTCCCACGCAGGACAATCAATGACCCACGCAGGACACTCATGACCCACGCAGGACACTCAATGACCCACGCAGGACACTCATGACCCACGCAGGACACTGAATCACACACGCAGGACACCCATAACCCACGCAGGTCACTCAATGACCCATGCAGGACACTCAATGACACACGCAGGACACTCATGACCCACGCAGGACACTCATGACCCACACAGGACACTCAATGACCCAGACAGGACACTCAATGACACACGCAGGACACTCATGACCCACGCAGGACACTCAATGACCCACGTAGGACACTCAATGACCCATGCAGGACACTCAATGACCCATGCAGGACACTCAATGACCAACACAGCCAATCAATGACCCACGCACGACTCTCAATGACCCACGCTGGACACTCATGACTCAAGCAGGACACTCAATGACCCACGCAGGACACACATGACCCATGCAGGACACTCAATGTCCCACGCAGGACACTCATGACCCACGCAGGACACTCAATGACCCCACACAGGACACTCATGACCCACACAGGACACTCATGACCCACACAGGACACTCAATGACCCACACAGGACACTCAATGACCCACGCAGGGTAATGAATGGCCGACGCAGGACACTGAATGACCCATGCAGGACACTCATGACCCACGCAGGACACTCAATGACCTACGTAGGACACTCAATGACCCACGCAGGATACTCAATGGCCCACGCAGGACACTCAATGACCCACGCAGGACACTCATGACCCACTCAGGACACTCAATGACCCACGTAGGACACTCAATGACCAACACAGGCCACTCAATGACCCACGCAGGATTCTCAATGACCCACACTGGACACTCGTGCCCCAAGCATGACACTCAATGACGCACGCAGGACACTCATGACCCACTCAGGACACTCAAAGTCCCACGCAGGACACTCATGACCCACGCAGGACACTCAATGATCCACGCAGGACACTCATGACCCACGCAGGACACGCAATGACCAACGCAGGACACTCATGACCCACACAGGACACTCAATAACCCACGCAAGACACTCAATGATCCACGCTGGTTGCTCAATGGCCCACGCAGGACACTCAATGACCCTTGCAGGACACTCATGACCCGCGTAGGACACTCAATGACCCACGGAGGACACTCATGACCCACACAGGACACTCAATGACCCACGCAGGACACTCAATGACCCACGCAGGATATTCAATGGCCCACGCAGGACACTCAATGACACATGCAGGACACTCATGACCCACGCAGGTCACTCAATGACCCACGTAGGACACTCAATCACCAACACAGGCCACTCAATGACCCACACAGGATTCTAAATGACCCACGCTGGACACTCAATGACCCAAGCAGGACACTCAATGACCCACGCAGGACACTCATGACCCACACAGGACATTCAATGACACACGCAGGACACTCATGACACACACAGGACACTCAATGACCCACGCAGGACACTCATGACCCATGCAGTACACTCAATGACCCACACAGGACACTCAATGGCCCACGCAGGACACTCATGACCAACGCAGGACACTCATGACCCACGCAGGTCACTCATTGACACACGCAGGACACTCAAGGACCCACACAGGACACTCAATGGCCCACGCAGGACACTCATGCCCCACGCAGGACACTCATGACACACGCAGGACACTCAATGACCCACGCAGGACACTCATGACCCACGCAGGACACTCAATGACCCACGCAGGACACTCATGACCCACACAGGACACTCAATGACCCATGCAAGACACTCAATGACACACGCAGGATACTCAATGGCCCACGCAGGACACTCAATGACCCATGCAGGACACTCATGACCCACGTAGGACACTCAATGACCCACGTACGACACTCAATAACCAACACAGCCACTCAATGACCCACGCACGACTCTCAATGACCCACGCTGGACACTCAATGACCCACGCAGGACAGTCATGACTCACGCAGGACACTCAATGACCCACGCAGGACACTCATGACCCACGCAGGACACTGAATCACCCACGCAGGACACCCATGACCCACGCAGGACACTCAATGACCCACGCAGGACACTGAATCACCCACACAGGACACTCAATGGCCCACGCAGGACACTCATGACCCAAACAGGGGACACTCAAAGTCCCACGCAGGACACTCATGACCCACGCAGGACACTCAATGACCCACGCAGGACACTCAATGACCCACACAGGACATTCAATGACCCACGCAGGACACTCATGACCCACACAGGACACTCAATGACCCACGCAGGACACTCATGACCCATGCAGTACACTCAATGACCCACGTACGACACTCAATAACCAACACGGCCACTCAATGACCCACGCACGACTCTCAATGACCCACGCTGGACACTCAATGACCCACGCAGGACAGTCATGACTCACGCAGGACACTCAATGACCCACGCAGGACACTCATGACCCACGCAGGACACTGAATCACCCACGCAGGACACCCATGACCCACGCAGGACACTCAATGACCAACGCAGGACATTGAATCACCCACACAGGACACTCAATGGCCCACGCAGGACACTCATGACCCAAACAGGACACTCAAAGTCCCACGCAGGACACTCATGACCCAAGCAGGACACTCAATGACCCACGCAGGACACTCATGACCCACGCAGGACACTCAATGACCCACGCAGGACACTCATGACCCACGCAGGACACTCAATGACCCACGCAGGACACACAATGACACACGCAGCACACTCAATGACACATGCAGGACACTCATGACCCACCAGGACACTCAATGACCCACGCAGGAGACTCATGACCCACACAGGACACTCAATGACCCACGCAAGACACTCAATGATCCACGCAGGATGCTCAATGGCACACGCAGGACACTCAATGACCCTTGCAGGACACTCATGACCCACGTAGGACACTCAATGACCCACGGAGGACACTCATGACCCACACAGGGCACTCAATGACCCACGCAGGACACTCAATGACCCACGCAGGATATTCAATGGCCCACGCAGGACACTCAATGGCACATGCAGGACACTCATGACCCACGCAGGACACTCAATGACCCACGTAGGACACTCAATGACCAACACAGGCCACTCAATGACCCACACAGGATTCTAAATGACCCACGCTGGACACTCATGACACACACAGGACACTCAATGACCCATGCAGGACACTCATGACCCATGCAGTATACTCAATGACCCACACAGGACACTCAATGGCCCACGCAGGACACTCATGACCAAGGCAGGACACTCATGACCCACGCAGGTCACTCAATGACACACACAGGACACTCAAGGACCCACACAGGACACTCAATGGCCCACGCAGGACACTCATGACACACGCAGGACACTCAATGGCCCACGCAGGACACTCAATGACCCACGCAGGACACTCATGACCCACACAGGACACTCAATGACCCATGCAAGACACTCAATGACCCACGCAGGATACTCAATGGCCCACGCAGGACACTCAATGACCCATGCAGGACACTCATGACCCACGTAGGACACTCAATGACCCACGTAGGACACTCAACAACCAACACAGCCACTCAAAGACCCACGCACGGCTCTCAATGACCCACGCTGGACACTCAATGACCCACGCAGGACAGTCATGACTCACGCAGGACACTCAATGACCCACGCAGGACACTCATGACCCACGCAGGACACTGAATCACCCACGCAGGACACCCATGACCCACGCAGGACACTCATGACCCACGCAGGACACTCAATGACCCACGCAGGACACTCATGACCCACGCAGGACACTGAATCACCCACGCAGGACACCCATAACCCACGCAGGTCACTCAATGACCCATGCAGGACACTCAATGACACACGCAGGACACTCATGACCCACGCAGGACACTCATGACCCACACAGGACACTCAATGACCCAGACAGGACACTCAATGACACATGCAGGACACTCATGACCCACGCAGGACACTCAATGACCCACGTAGGACACTCAATGACCCATGCAGGACACTCAATGACCCATGCAGGACACTCAATGACCAACACAGCCAATCAATGACCCACGCACGACTCTCAATGACCCACGCTGGACACTCATGACTCAAGCAGGACACTCAATGACCCACGCAGGACACACATGACCCATGCAGGACACTCAATGTCCCACGCAGGACACTGATGACCCACGCAGGACACTCAATGACCCCACACAGTACACTCATGACCCACACAGGACACTCATGACCCCCACAGGACACTCAATGACCCACACAGGACACTCAATGACCCACGCAGGGTAATGAATGGCCGACGCAGGACACTGAATGACCCATGCAGGACACTCATGACCCACGCAGGACACTCAATGACCCACGTAGGACACTCAATGACCCACGCAGGATACTCAATGGCCCACGCAGGACACTCAATGACCCACGCAGGACACTCATGACCCACTCAGGGCACTCAATGACCCATGTAGGACACTCAATGACCAACACAGGCCACTCAATGACCCACGCAGGATTCTCAATGACCCACACTGGACACTCGTGCCCCAAGCATGACACTCAATGACGCACGCAGGACAATCATGACCCACACAGGACACTCAAAGTCCCACGCAGGACACTCATGACCCACGCAGGACACTCAATGATCCACGCAGGACACTCATGACCCACGCAGGACACTCAATGACCCACACAGGACACTCATGACCCACACAGGACACTCAATGACCCACGCAGGACACTCAATGACCCACGCAGGATATTCAATGGCCCACGCAGGACACTCAATGACCCATGCAGGACACTCATGACCCGTGTGGGACACTCAATGACCCACGGAGGACACTCATGACCCACACAGGACACTCAATGACCCACGCAGGACACTCAATGACCCACGCAGGATATTCAATGGCCCACGCAGGACACTCAATGACACATGCAGGACACTCATGACCCACGCAGGACACTCAATGACCCACGTAGGACACTCAATCACCAACACAGGCCACTCAATGACCCACACAGGATTCTAAATGAACCACGCTGGACACTCAATGACCCAAGCAGGACACTCAATGAACCACGCAGGACACTCATGACCCACACAGGACATTCAATGACCCACGCAGGACACTCATGACACACACAGGACACTCAATGACCCACGCAGGACACTCATGACCCATGCAGTACACTCAATGACCCACACAGGACACTCAATGGCCCACGCAGGACACTCATGACCAACGCAGGACACTCATGACCCACGCAGGTCACTCATTGACACACGCAGGACACTCAAGGACCCACACAGGACACTCAATGGCCCACGCAGGACACTCATGCCCCACGCAGGACACTCATGACACACGCAGGACACTCAATGACCCACGCAGGACACTCATGACCCACGCAGGACACTCAATGACCCACGCAGGACACTCATGACCCACACAGGACACTCAATGACCCATGCAAGACACTCAATGACACACGCAGGATACTCAATGGCCCACGCAGGACACTCAATGACCCATGAAGGACACTCATGACCCACGTAGGACACTCAATGACCCACGTACGACACTCAATAACCAACACAGCCACTCAATGACCCACGCACGACTCTCAATGACCCACGCTGGACACTCAATGACCCACGCAGGACAGTCATGACTCACGCAGGACACTCAATGACCCACGCAGGACACTCATGACCCACGCTGGACACTGAATCACCCACGCAGGACACCCATGACCCACGCAGGACACTCAATGACCCACGCAGGACACTGAATCACCCACACAGGACACTCAATGGCCCACGCAGGACACTCATGACCCAAACAGGGGACACTCAAAGTCCCACGCAGGACACTCATGACCCACGCAGGACACTCAATGACCCACGCAGGACACTCATGACCCACACAGGACATTCAATGACCCACGCAGGACACTCATGACCCACACAGGACACTCAATGACACACGCAGGACACTCATGACCCATGCAGTACACTCAATGACCCACACAGGACACTCAATGGCCCACGCAGAACACTCATGACCAACGCCGGACACTCATGACCCACGCAGGTCATTCAATGACACACGCAGGACACTCAAGGACCCACACAGGACACTCAATGGCCCACGCAGGACACTCATGCCCCACGCAGGACACTCATGACACACGCAGGACACTCAATGACCCACGCAGGACACTCATGACCCACACAGGACACTCAGTGACACATGCAAGACACTCAATGACACACGCAGGATACTCAATGGCCCACGCAAGACACTCAATGACCCATGCAGGACACTCATGACCCACGTAGGACACTCAATGACCCACGTACGACACTCAATAACCAACACGGCCAATCAATGACCCACGCACGACTCTCAATGACCCACGCTGGACACTCAATGACCCACGCAGGACAGTCATGACTCACGCAGGACACTCAATAACCCACGCAGGACACTCATGACCCACGCAGGACACTGAATCACCCACGCAGGACACCCATGACCCACGCAGGACACTCAATGACCAACGCAGTTCTCTGAATCACCCACACAGGACACTCAATGGCCCACGCAGGACACTCATGACCCAAACAGGACACTCAAAGTCCCACGCAGGACACTCATGACCCACGCAGGACACTCAATGACCCACGCAGGACACTCATGACCCACGCAGGACACTCAATGACCCACGCAGGACACTCATGGCCCACACAGGACACTCAATGACCCATGCAAGACACTCAATGACGCACGCAGGATACTCAATGGCACACGCAGGACACTCAATGACCCATGCAGGACACTCATGACCCACGTAGGACACTCAATGACCCACGTAGGACACTCATGACACACGCAGGGCACTCAATGTCCCACGCAGGACACTCAATGACCCACGCAGGACACTCATGACCCACGCAGGACACTCAATGACCCACGCAGGACACTCATAACCCACGCAGGACACTGAATCACCCACGCAGGACACCCATAACCCACGCAGGTCACTCAATGACCCATGCAGGACACTCAATGACCCACGCAGGATACTCAATGGCCCACGCAGGACACTCAATGACCCATGCAGTACACTCATGACCCACGTAGGACGCTCAATGACCCACATACGACACTCAATAACCAACACAGCCACTCAATGACCCATGCACGACTCTCAATGACACACGCTTGTCTCTCAATGACCCACGCAGGACACTCAATGACCCACGCAGGACACTCATGACCCACGCAGGTCACTCAATTACCCATGCAGGACACTCAATGACATACGCAGGACACTCATGACCCATGCAGGACACTCAATGACCCACACAGGACACTCAATGGCCCACGCAGGACACTCATGACCCATGCAGGTCACTCATGACCCACGCAGGACACTCAATGACACACGCAGCAGACTCAATGACCCACACCGGACACTCAATGGCCCACGCAGGACACTCATGACCCACGCAGGACACTCAATGTCCCACCCAGGACACACAATGACACACGCAGCACACTCAATGACACATGCAGGACACTCATGACCCACCAGGACACTCAATGACCCACGCAGGAGACTCATGACCCACACAGGACACTCAATGACCCACGCAAGACACTCAATGATCCACGCAGGATGCTCAATGGCACACGCAGGACACTCAATGACCCTTGCAGGACACTCATGACCCACGTAGGACACTCAATGACCCACGGAGGACACTCATGACCCACACAGGACACTCAATGACCCACGCAGGACACTCAATGACCCACGCAGGATATTCAATGGCCCACGCAGGACACTCAATGACACATGCAGGACACTCATGACCCACGCAGGACACTCAATGACCCACGTAGGACACTCAATGACCAACACAGGCCACTCAATGACCCACACAGGATTCTAAATGACCCACGCTGGACACTCATGACCCACACAGGACACTCAATGACCCATGCAAGACACTCATGACCCATGCAGTACACTCAATGACCCACACAGGACACTCAATGGCCCACGCAGGACACTCATGACCAAGGCAGGACACTCATGACCCACGCAGGTCACTCAATGACACACGCAGGACACTCAAGGACCCACACAGGACACTCAATGGCCGACGCAGGACACTCATGCCCCACGCAGGACACTCATGACAAACGCAGGACACTCAATGGCCCACGCAGGACACTCATGACCCACGCAGAACACTCATGACCCACACAGGACACTCAATGACCCATGCAAGACACTCAATGGCCCACGCAGGACACTCAATGACCCATGCAGGTCACTCATGACCCACGTAGGACACTCAATGACCCACGTAGAACACTCAATAACCAACACAGCCACTCAAAGACCCACGCACGGCTCTCAATGACCCACGCTGGACACTCAATGACCCACGCAGGACAGTCATTACTCATGCAGGACACTGAGTCACCCACGCAGGACACCCATGACCCACGCAGGACACTCAATGACCCACGCAGGACACTGAATCACCCACACAGGACACTCATAGGCCCACGCAGGACACTCATGACCCACACAGGACACTCAAAGTCCCACGCAGGACACTCATGACCCACGCAGGACACTCATGACCCACGCAGGACACTCAATGACCCACGCAGGACAATCATGACCCACACAGGACACTCAATGACCCATGCAAGACACTCAATGACGCACGCAGGATACTCAATGGCACACGCAGGGCACTCAATGACCCATGCAGGACACTCATGACCCACGTAGCACACACAATGACCCACGTAGGACACTCATGACACACGCAGGGCACTCAATGTCCCACGCAGGACAATCAATGACCCACGCAGGACACTCATGACCCACGCAGGACACTCAATGACCCACGCAGGACACTCATGACCCACGCAGGACACTGAATCACCCACGCAGGACACCCATAACCCACGCAGGACACTCAATGACCCATGCAGGACACTCAATGACACACGCAGGACACTCATGACCCACGCAGGACACTCATGACCCACGCAGGACACTCAATGACCCACGTAGGACACTCAATGACCCATGCAGGACACTCAATGACCAACACAGCCAATCAATGACCCACGCACGACTCTCAATGACCCACGCTGGACACTCATGACTCAAGCAGGACACTCAATGACCCACGCAGGACACACATGACCCATGCAGGACACTCAATGTCCCACGCAGGACACTGATGACCCACGCAGGACACTCAATGACCCCACACAGGACACTCATGACCCACACAGGACACTCATGACCCACACAGGACACTCAATGACCCACGTAGGACACTCAATGACCAACACAGGCCACTCAATGACCCACGCAGGATTCTCAATGACCCACACTGGACACTCGTGCCCCAAGCATGACACTCAATGACGCACGCAGGACACTCATGACCCACACAGGACACTCAATGACCCACGCAGGACACTCATGACCCACACAGGACATTCAATGACCCACGCAGGACACTCATGACCCACACAGGACACTCATGACCCCCACAGGACACTCAATGACCCACACAGGACACTCAATGACCCACGCAGGGTAATGAATGGCCGACGCAGGACACTGAATGACCCATGCAGGACACTCATGACCCACGCAGGACACTCAATGACCCACGTAGGACACTCAATGACCCACGCAGGATACTCAATGGCCCACGCAGGACACTCAATGACCCACGCAGGACACTCATGACCCACTCAGGGCACTCAATGACCCATGTAGGACACTCAATGACCAACACAGGCCACTCAATGACCCACGCAGGATTCTCAATGACCCACACTGGACACTCGTGCCCCAAGCATGACACTCAATGACGCACGCAGGACAATCATGACCCACACAGGACACTCAAAGTCCCACGCAGGACACTCATGACCCACGCAGGACACTCAATGATCCACGCAGGACACTCATGACCCACGCAGGACACTCAATGACCCACACAGGACACTCATGACCCACACAGGACACTCAATGACCCACGCAGGACACTCAATGACCCACGCAGGATATTCAATGGCCCACGCAGGACACTCAATGACCCATGCAGGACACTCATGACCCGTGTGGGACACTGAATGACCCACGGAGGACACTCATGACCCACACAGGACACTCAATGACCCACGCAGGACACTCAATGACCCACGCAGGATATTCAATGGCCCACGCAGGACACTCAATGACACATGCAGGACACTCATGACCCACGCAGGACACTCAATGACCCACGTAGGACACTCAATCACCAACACAGGCCACTCAATGACCCACACAGGATTCTAAATGAACCACGCTGGACACTCAATGACCCAAGCAGGACACTCAATGAACCACGCAGGACACTCATGACCCACACAGGACATTCAATGACCCACGCAGGACACTCATGACACACACAGGACACTCAATGACCCACGCAGGACACTCATGACCCATGCAGTACACTCAATGACCCACACAGGACACTCAATGGCCCACGCAGGACACTCATGACCAACGCAGGACACTCATGACCCACGCAGGTCACTCATTGACACACGCAGGACACTCAAGGACCCACACAGGACACTCAATGGCCCACGCAGGACACTCATGCCCCACGCAGGACACTCATGACACACGCAGGACACTCAATGACCCACGCAGGACACTCATGACCCACGCAGGACACTCAATGACCCACGCAGGACACTCATGACCCACACAGGACACTCAATGACCCATGCAAGACACTCAATGACACACGCAGGATACTCAATGGCCCACGCAGGACACTCAATGACCCATGAAGGACACTCATGACCCACGTAGGACACACAATGACCCACGTACGACACTCAATAACCAACACAGCCACTCAATGACCCACGCACGACTCTCAATGACCCACGCTGGACACTCAATGACCCACGCAGGACAGTCATGACTCACGCAGGACACTCAATGACCCACGCAGGACACTCATGACCCACGCTGGACACTGAATCACCCACGCAGGACACCCATGACCCACGCAGGACACTCAATGACCCACGCAGGACACTGAATCACCCACACAGGACACTCAATGGCCCACGCAGGACACTCATGACCCAAACAGGGGACACTCAAAGTCCCACGCAGGACACTCATGACCCACGCAGGACACTCAATGACCCACGCAGGACACTCATGACCCACACAGGACATTCAATGACCCACGCAGGACACTCATGACCCACACAGGACACTCAATGACACACGCAGGACACTCATGACCCATGCAGTACACTCAATGACCCACACAGGACACTCAATGGCCCACGCAGAACACTCATGACCAACGCCGGACACTCATGACCCACGCAGGTCATTCAATGACACACGCAGGACACTCAAGGACCCACACAGGACACTCAATGGCCCACGCAGGACACTCATGCCCCACGCAGGACACTCATGACACACGCAGGACACTCAATGACCCACGCAGGACACTCATGACCCACACAGGACACTCAGTGACACATGCAAGACACTCAATGACACACGCAGGATACTCAATGGCCCACGCAAGACACTCAATGACCCATGCAGGACACTCATGACCCACGTAGGACACTCAATGACCCACGTACAACACTCAATAACCAACACGGCCAATCAATGACCCACGCACGACTCTCAATGACCCACGCTGGACACTCAATGACCCACGCAGGACAGTCATGACTCACGCAGGACACTCAATAACCCACGCAGGACACTCATGACCCACGCAGGACACTGAATCACCCACGCAGGACACCCATGACCCACGCAGGACACTCAATGACCAACGCAGTTCTCTGAATCACCCACACAGGACACTCAATGGCCCACGCAGGACACTCATGACCCAAACAGGACACTCAAAGTCCCACGCAGGACACTCATGACCCACGCAGGACACTCAATGACCCACGCAGGACACTCATGACCCACGCAGGACACTCAATGACCCACGCAGGACACTCATGGCCCACACAGGACACTCAATGACCCATGCAAGACACTCAATGACGCACGCAGGATACTCAATGGCACACGCAGGACACTCAATGACCCATGCAGGACACTCATGACCCACGTAGGACACTCAATGACCCACGTAGGACACTCATGACACACGCAGGGCACTCAATGTCCCACGCAGGACACTCAATGACCCACGCAGGACACTCATGACCCACGCAGGACACTCAATGACCCACGCAGGACACTCATAACCCACGCAGGACACTGAATCACCCACGCAGGACACCCATAACCCACGCAGGTCACTCAATGACCCATGCAGGACACTCAATGACCCACGCAGGATACTCAATGGCCCACGCAGGACACTCAATGACCCATGCAGTACACTCATGACCCACGTAGGACGCTCAATGACCCACATACGACACTCAATAACCAACACAGCCACTCAATGACCCATGCACGACTCTCAATGACACACGCTTGTCTCTCAATGACCCACGCAGGACACTCAATGACCCACGCAGGACACTCATGACCCACGCAGGACACTGAATCACCCATGCAGGACACTCATAACCCACGCAGGTCACTCAATTACCCATGCAGGACACTCAATGACATACGCAGGACACTCATGACCCATGCAGGACACTCAATGACCCACACAGGACACTCAATGGCCCACGCAGGACACTCATGACCCATGCAGGTCACTCATGACCCACGCAGGACACTCAATGACACACGCAGCAGACTCAATGACCCACACCGGACACTCAATGGCCCACGCAGGACACTCATGACCCACGCAGGACACTCAATGTCCCACCCAGGACACACAATGACACACGCAGCACACTCAATGACACATGCAGGACACTCATGACCCACCAGGACACTCAATGACCCACGCAGGAGACTCATGACCCACACAGGACACTCAATGACCCACGCAAGACACTCAATGATCCACGCAGGATGCTCAATGGCACACGCAGGACACTCAATGACCCTTGCAGGACACTCATGACCCACGTAGGACACTCAATGACCCACGGAGGACACTCATGACCCACACAGGACACTCAATGACCCACGCAGGACACTCAATGACCCACGCAGGATATTCAATGGCCCACGCAGGACACTCAATGACACATGCAGGACACTCATGACCCACGCAGGACACTCAATGACCCACGTAGGACACTCAATGACCAACACAGGCCACTCAATGACCCACACAGGATTCTAAATGACCCACGCTGGACACTCATGACCCACACAGGACACTCAATGACCCATGCAAGACACTCATGACCCATGCAGTACACTCAATGACCCACACAGGACACTCAATGGCCCACGCAGGACACTCATGACCAAGGCAGGACACTCATGACCCACGCAGGTCACTCAATGACACACGCAGGACACTCAAGGACCCACACAGGACACTCAATGGCCGACGCAGGACACTCATGCCCCACGCAGGACACTCATGACAAACGCAGGACACTCAATGGCCCACGCAGGACACTCATGACCCACGCAGAACACTCATGACCCACACAGGACACTCAATGACCCATGCAAGACACTCAATGGCCCACGCAGGACACTCAATGACCCATGCAGGTCACTCATGACCCACGTAGGACACTCAATGACCCACGTAGAACACTCAATAACCAACACAGCCACTCAAAGACCCACGCACGGCTCTCAATGACCCACGCTGGACACTCAATGACCCACGCAGGACAGTCATTACTCATGCAGGACACTGAGTCACCCACGCAGGACACCCATGACCCACGCAGGACACTCAATGACCCACGCAGGACACTGAATCACCCACACAGGACACTCATAGGCCCACGCAGGACACTCATGACCCACACAGGACACTCAAAGTCCCACGCAGGACACTCATGACCCACGCAGGACACTCATGACCCACGCAGGACACTCAATGACCCACGCAGGACAATCATGACCCACACAGGACACTCAATGACCCATGCAAGACACTCAATGACGCACGCAGGATACTCAATGGCACACGCAGGGCACTCAATGACCCATGCAGGACACTCATGACCCACGTAGCACACACAATGACCCACGTAGGACACTCATGACACACGCAGGGCACTCAATGTCCCACGCAGGACAATCAATGACCCACGCAGGACACTCATGACCCACGCAGGACACTCAATGACCCACGCAGGACACTCATGACCCACGCAGGACACTGAATCACCCACGCAGGACACCCATAACCCACGCAGGACACTCAATGACCCATGCAGGACACTCAATGACACACGCAGGACACTCATGACCCACGCAGGACACTCATGACCCACGCAGGACACTCAATGACCCACGTAGGACACTCAATGACCCATGCAGGACACTCAATGACCAACACAGCCAATCAATGACCCACGCACGACTCTCAATGACCCACGCTGGACACTCATGACTCAAGCAGGACACTCAATGACCCACGCAGGACACACATGACCCATGCAGGACACTCAATGTCCCACGCAGGACACTGATGACCCACGCAGGACACTCAATGACCCCACACAGGACACTCATGACCCACACAGGACACTCATGACCCACACAGGACACTCAATGACCCACGTAGGACACTCAATGACCAACACAGGCCACTCAATGACCCACGCAGGATTCTCAATGACCCACACTGGACACTCGTGCCCCAAGCATGACACTCAATGACGCACGCAGGACACTCATGACCCACACAGGACACTCAATGACCCACGCAGGACACTCATGACCCACACAGGACATTCAATGACCCACGCAGGACACTCATGACCCACACAGGACACTCATGACCCCCACAGGACACTCAATGACCCACACAGGACACTCAATGACCCACGCAGGGTAATGAATGGCCGACGCAGGACACTGAATGACCCATGCAGGACACTCATGACCCACGCAGGACACTCAATGACCCACGTAGGACACTCAATGACCCACGCAGGATACTCAATGGCCCACGCAGGACACTCAATGACCCACGCAGGACACTCATGACCCACTCAGGGCACTCAATGACCCATGTAGGACACTCAATGACCAACACAGGCCACTCAATGACCCACGCAGGATTCTCAATGACCCACACTGGACACTCGTGCCCCAAGCATGACACTCAATGACGCACGCAGGACAATCATGACCCACACAGGACACTCAAAGTCCCACGCAGGACACTCATGACCCACGCAGGACACTCAATGATCCACGCAGGACACTCATGACCCACGCAGGACACTCAATGACCCACACAGGACACTCATGACCCACACAGGACACTCAATGACCCACGCAGGACACTCAATGACCCACGCAGGATATTCAATGGCCCACGCAGGACACTCAATGACCCATGCAGGACACTCATGACCCGTGTGGGACACTGAATGACCCACGGAGGACACTCATGACCCACACAGGACACTCAATGACCCACGCAGGACACTCAATGACCCACGCAGGATATTCAATGGCCCACGCAGGACACTCAATGACACATGCAGGACACTCATGACCCACGCAGGACACTCAATGACCCACGTAGGACACTCAATCACCAACACAGGCCACTCAATGACCCACACAGGATTCTAAATGAACCACGCTGGACACTCAATGACCCAAGCAGGACACTCAATGAACCACGCAGGACACTCATGACCCACACAGGACATTCAATGACCCACGCAGGACACTCATGACACACACAGGACACTCAATGACCCACGCAGGACACTCATGACCCATGCAGTACACTCAATGACCCACACAGGACACTCAATGGCCCACGCAGGACACTCATGACCAACGCAGGACACTCATGACCCACGCAGGTCACTCATTGACACACGCAGGACACTCAAGGACCCACACAGGACACTCAATGGCCCACGCAGGACACTCATGCCCCACGCAGGACACTCATGACACACGCAGGACACTCAATAACCCACGCAGGACACTCATGACCCACGCAGGACACTCAATGACCCACGCAGGACACTCATGACCCACACAGGACACTCAATGACCCATGCAAGACACTCAATGACACACGCAGGATACTCAATGGCCCACGCAGGACACTCAATGACCCATGAAGGACACTCATGACCCACGTAGGACACACAATGACCCACGTACGACACTCAATAACCAACACAGCCACTCAATGACCCACGCACGACTCTCAATGACCCACGCTGGACACTCAATGACCCACGCAGGACAGTCATGACTCACGCAGGACACTCAATGACCCACGCAGGACACTCATGACCCACGCTGGACACTGAATCACCCACGCAGGACACCCATGACCCACGCAGGACACTCAATGACCCACGCAGGACACTGAATCACCCACACAGGACACTCAATGGCCCACGCAGGACACTCATGACCCAAACAGGGGACACTCAAAGTCCCACGCAGGACACTCATGACCCACGCAGGACACTCAATGACCCACGCAGGACACTCATGACCCACACAGGACATTCAATGACCCACGCAGGACACTCATGACCCACACAGGACACTCAATGACACACGCAGGACACTCATGACCCATGCAGTACACTCAATGACCCACACAGGACACTCAATGGCCCACGCAGAACACTCATGACCAACGCCGGACACTCATGACCCACGCAGGTCATTCAATGACACACGCAGGACACTCAAGGACCCACACAGGACACTCAATGGCCCACGCAGGACACTCATGCCCCACGCAGGACACTCATGACACACGCAGGACACTCAATGACCCACGCAGGACACTCATGACCCACACAGGACACTCAGTGACACATGCAAGACACTCAATGACACACGCAGGATACTCAATGGCCCACGCAAGACACTCAATGACCCATGCAGGACACTCATGACCCACGTAGGACACTCAATGACCCACGTACGACACTCAATAACCAACACGGCCAATCAATGACCCACGCACGACTCTCAATGACCCACGCTGGACACTCAATGACCCACGCAGGACAGTCATGACTCACGCAGGACACTCAATAACCCACGCAGGACACTCATGACCCACGCAGGACACTGAATCACCCACGCAGGACACCCATGACCCACGCAGGACACTCAATGACCAACGCAGTTCTCTGAATCACCCACACAGGACACTCAATGGCCCACGCAGGACACTCATGACCCAAACAGGACACTCAAAGTCCCACGCAGGACACTCATGACCCACGCAGGACACTCAATGACCCACGCAGGACACTCATGACCCACGCAGGACACTCAATGACCCACGCAGGACACTCATGGCCCACACAGGACACTCAATGACCCATGCAAGACACTCAATGACGCACGCAGGATACTCAATGGCACACGCAGGACACTCAATGACCCATGCAGGACACTCATGACCCACGTAGGACACTCAATGACCCACGTAGGACACTCATGACACACGCAGGGCACTCAATGTCCCACGCAGGACACTCAATGACCCACGCAGGACACTCATGACCCACGCAGGACACTCAATGACCCACGCAGGACACTCATAACCCACGCAGGACACTGAATCACCCACGCAGGACACCCATAACCCACGCAGGTCACTCAATGACCCATGCAGGACACTCAATGACCCACGCAGGATACTCAATGGCCCACGCAGGACACTCAATGACCCATGCAGTACACTCATGACCCACGTAGGACGCTCAATGACCCACATACGACACTCAATAACCAACACAGCCACTCAATGACCCATGCACGACTCTCAATGACACACGCTTGTCTCTCAATGACCCACGCAGGACACTCAATGACCCACGCAGGACACTCATGACCCACGCAGGACACTGAATCACCCATGCAGGACACTCATAACCCACGCAGGTCACTCAATTACCCATGCAGGACACTCAATGACATACGCAGGACACTCATGACCCATGCAGGACACTCAATGACCCACACAGGACACTCAATGGCCCACGCAGGACACTCATGACCCATGCAGGTCACTCATGACCCACGCAGGACACTCAATGACACACGCAGCAGACTCAATGACCCACACCGGACACTCAATGGCCCACGCAGGACACTCATGACCCACGCAGGACACTCAATGTCCCACCCAGGACACACAATGACACACGCAGCACACTCAATGACACATGCAGGACACTCATGACCCACCAGGACACTCAATGACCCACGCAGGAGACTCATGACCCACACAGGACACTCAATGACCCACGCAAGACACTCAATGATCCACGCAGGATGCTCAATGGCACACGCAGGACACTCAATGACCCTTGCAGGACACTCATGACCCACGTAGGACACTCAATGACCCACGGAGGACACTCATGACCCACACAGGACACTCAATGACCCACGCAGGACACTCAATGACCCACGCAGGATATTCAATGGCCCACGCAGGACACTCAATGACACATGCAGGACACTCATGACCCACGCAGGACACTCAATGACCCACGTAGGACACTCAATGACCAACACAGGCCACTCAATGACCCACACAGGATTCTAAATGACCCACGCTGGACACTCATGACCCACACAGGACACTCAATGACCCATGCAAGACACTCATGACCCATGCAGTACACTCAATGACCCACACAGGACACTCAATGGCCCACGCAGGACACTCATGACCAAGGCAGGACACTCATGACCCACGCAGGTCACTCAATGACACACGCAGGACACTCAAGGACCCACACAGGACACTCAATGGCCGACGCAGGACACTCATGCCCCACGCAGGACACTCATGACAAACGCAGGACACTCAATGGCCCACGCAGGACACTCATGACCCACGCAGAACACTCATGACCCACACAGGACACTCAATGACCCATGCAAGACACTCAATGGCCCACGCAGGACACTCAATGACCCATGCAGGTCACTCATGACCCACGTAGGACACTCAATGACCCACGTAGAACACTCAATAACCAACACAGCCACTCAAAGACCCACGCACGGCTCTCAATGACCCACGCTGGACACTCAATGACCCACGCAGGACAGTCATTACTCATGCAGGACACTGAGTCACCCACGCAGGACACCCATGACCCACGCAGGACACTCAATGACCCACGCAGGACACTGAATCACCCACACAGGACACTCATAGGCCCACGCAGGACACTCATGACCCACACAGGACACTCAAAGTCCCACGCAGGACACTCATGACCCACGCAGGACACTCATGACCCACGCAGGACACTCAATGACCCACGCAGGACAATCATGACCCACACAGGACACTCAATGACCCATGCAAGACACTCAATGACGCACGCAGGATACTCAATGGCACACGCAGGGCACTCAATGACCCATGCAGGACACTCATGACCCACGTAGCACACACAATGACCCACGTAGGACACTCATGACACACGCAGGGCACTCAATGTCCCACGCAGGACAATCAATGACCCACGCAGGACACTCATGACCCACGCAGGACACTCAATGACCCACGCAGGACACTCATGACCCACGCAGGACACTGAATCACCCACGCAGGACACCCATAACCCACGCAGGACACTCAATGACCCATGCAGGACACTCAATGACACACGCAGGACACTCATGACCCACGCAGGACACTCATGACCCACGCAGGACACTCAATGACCCACGTAGGACACTCAATGACCCATGCAGGACACTCAATGACCAACACAGCCAATCAATGACCCACGCACGACTCTCAATGACCCACGCTGGACACTCATGACTCAAGCAGGACACTCAATGACCCACGCAGGACACACATGACCCATGCAGGACACTCAATGTCCCACGCAGGACACTGATGACCCACGCAGGACACTCAATGACCCCACACAGGACACTCATGACCCACACAGGACACTCATGACCCACACAGGACACTCAATGACCCACGTAGGACACTCAATGACCAACACAGGCCACTCAATGACCCACGCAGGATTCTCAATGACCCACACTGGACACTCGTGCCCCAAGCATGACACTCAATGACGCACGCAGGACACTCATGACCCACACAGGACACTCAATGACCCACGCAGGACACTCATGACCCACACAGGACATTCAATGACCCACGCAGGACACTCATGACCCACACAGGACACTCAATGACCCATGCAGGACTCTCAATGGCCCATACAGGACACTCAATGACCCAAGCAGGACTCTCAATGGCCCATACAGGACACTCAATGACCCAAGCAGGACACTCAATGACCCACGCAGGATACTGAATGGCCCACGCAGGACACTCAATGGCCCACGCAGGACACTCAATGACCCATGCAGGACACTCATGACCAACGCAGGACACTCATGACCCACACAGGACATTCAATGACCCACGCAGGACACTCATGACCCACACAGGACACTCAATGACCCATGCAGGACTCTCAATGACCAACACCGGCCACTCAATGACCCACGCAGGACTCTCAATGGCCCATACAGGACACTCAATGACCCAAGCAGGACACTCAATGACCCACGCAGGATACTGAATGGCCCACGCAGGACACTCAATGGCCCACGCAGGACACTCAATGACCCATGCAGGACACTCATGACCAACGCAGGACACTCAATGACCCACGTAGGACACTCAATGACCACGTAGGACACTCAATGACCAACACAGGCCACTCAATGACCCACACAGGATTCTAAATGACCCACGCTGGACACTCATGACTCAAGCAGGACACTCAATGACCCACGCAGGACACTCATGACTCAAGCAGGACACTCAATGACCCACGCAGGACACACATGACCCATGCAGGACACTCAATGTCCCACGTAGGACACTCATGACCCACGCAGGACACTCAATGACCCCACACAGGACACTCATGACCCACACAGGACACTCATGACCCACACAGGACACTCAATGACCCACACAGGACACTCAATGACCCACGCAGGATACTGAATGGCCGACGCAGGACACTGAATGACCCATGCAGGACACTCATGACCCACGCAGGACACTCAATGACCCACGTAGGACACTCAATGACCCACGCGGGATACTCAATGGCCCACGCAGGACACTCAATGACCCATGCAGGACACGCATGACCAACGCGGGACACTCAATGACCCACGTAGGACACTCAATGACCAACACAGGCCACTCAATGACCCACGCAGGATTCTCAATGAATCACGCTGGACACTCGTGACCCAAGCATGACACTCAATGACCCACGCAGGACACTCATGACCCACACAGGACACTCAATGGCCCACGCAGGACACTCATGACCCACGCAGGACACTCAATGTCCCACGCTGGACACTCATGACCCACGCAGGACACTCAATGACCCACGAAGGACACTCAATGACCCACGCAGGACACTCATGACCCACGCAGGACACTGAATCACCCACGCAGGACACCCATAACCCACGCAGGTCACTCAATGACCCATGCAGGACACTCAATGACACACGCAGGACACTCATGACCCACGTAGGACACTCATGACCCACACAGGACACTGAATGACCCACACAGGACACTCAATGTCCCACGCAGGACACTCATGACCCACGCAGGACACTCAATGACCCACGTAGGACACTCAATGACCCACACCGGACACTCAATGACCCTTGCAGGACACTCAGTGACCAACACAGCCACTCAATGACCCACGCACGAATCTCAATGACCCACGCTGGACACTCATGACCCAAACAGGACACTCAATGACCCATTTAGGACACTCATGACCCACACAGGACACTCAATGACCCACGCTGGACACTCATGACCCAAACAGGACACTCAATGACCCATTTAGGACACTCATGACCCAAACAGGACACTCAATGACACATTTAGGACACTCATGACCCACACAGGACACTCAATGACCCACGCAGGACACTCATGACCCACGCAGTACACTCAATGACCCACGCAGGTCACTCATGACCCACGCAGGACACTCAATGACCTACGTAGGACACTCAATGACCCATGCAGGACACTCAATGACCCACGTACGACACTCAATAACCAACACAGCCACTCAATGACCACGCACGACTCTCAATGACCCCCGCTGGACACTCAATGGCCAACGCAGGACACTCATGACCCACGCAGGACACTCAATGTCCCACGCAGGACACTCATGACCCACGCAGGACACTCAATGACCCACGCAGGACACTCATGACCCACGCAGGACACTCAATGACCCACGCAGGACACTCATAACCCACGCAGGACACTGAATCACCCACGCAGGACACCCATGACCCACGCAGGACACTCAATGGCCCATACAGGACACGCATGACCCACACAGGACACTCACGACCCACGCAGGACACTCAATGACCCACACAGGACACTCATGACACACACAGGATACTCAATGACCCACGCATGACACTCATGACCCACACACGACACTCAATGACCCACGCAGGACACTCAATGACCCATGCAGGACACTCAATGACCCACGCAGGACACTCATGACCCACACAGGACACTCAATGACCCACGCAGGACACTCATGACCCACACAGGACACTCCTGACCCACGCAGGACACTCAATGACCCACACAGGATACTGAATGGCCGACGCAGGACACTGAATGACCCATGCAGGACACTCATGACCCACGCAGGACACTCAATGACCCACGTAGGACACTCAATGACCCAAGCAGGACACTCAATGACCCACGCAGGACACTCATGACCCACACAGGACACTCAATGACCCACGCAGGACACTAATGACCCACGCAGGACACACAATGACCCACGCAGGACACTCAATGACACCACAAAGGACACTCATGACCCACACAGGACACTCATGACCCACACAGGACACTCAATGAGCCACACACAGGACACTCAATGACCCACGCAGGATACTGAATGGCCGTGGCAGGACACTCAATGACCCATGCAGGACACTCATGACCCACGCAGGACACTCAATGACCCACATGGGACACTCAATGACCCACGCAGAATACTGAATGGCCCACGCAGGACACTCAATGACCCATGCAGGACATGCATGACCCATGCAGGACACTCAATGACCCACGTAGGACACTCAATGACCAACACAGGCTACTCAATGACCCACGCAGGATTCTCAATGACCCACGCTGGACACTCATGACCCAAGCAGGACACTAAATGACCCACGCAGGACACTCATGACCCACACAGGACACTCAATGACCCATGCAGGACGCTCATGACCCACGCAGGACACTCAATGACCAACGCAGGACACTCATGACCAACGCAGGACACTCATGACCTACGCAGGACACTCAATGACCCACGCAGGACACTCAGTGACACATGCAGGACACTCAATGACCCACGCAGGATACTCAATGGCCCACGCAGGACACTCAATGACCCACGTAGGACTCTCAATGACCAACACCGGCCACTCAATGACCCACGCAGGACTCTCAATGGCCCACACAGGACACTCAATGACCCACGCAGGACACTCAATGACCCACGCAGGATACTCAATGGCCCACGCAGGATACTCAATGGCCCACGCAGGACACTCAATGACCCATGCAGGACACTCATGACCCACGCAGGACACTCAATGACCCACATAGGACTCTCAATGACCAACAACGGCCACTCAATGACCCACGCAGGACTCTCAATGACCCACGCTTGACACTCATGACCCAAACAGGACACTCAATGACCCACGCAGGACACTCATGACCCACGCAGGACACTCAATGACCCACGCAGGACACTCATGGCCCACGCAGGACACTCAATGACCCACGCAGGACACTCATGACCCACGCAGGACACTCATGACCCACACAGGACACTCAATGACCCACGCAGGACACTCAATGACCCACGCAGGATACTCAATGGCCCACGCAGGACACTCAATGACCCATGCAGGACACTCATGACCCACGCAGGACTCTCAATGACCCACGTAGGACACTCAATGACCAACACAGGCCACTCAATGACCCACGCAGGATTCTAAATGACCCACGCTGGACACTCAATGACCCAAGCAGGACACTCAATGACCCACGCAGGACACACATGACCCACACAGGTCATTCAATGACCCACGCAGGACACTCATGACCCGCGCAGGACACTCAATGACCCACGCAGGACACTCATGACCCACGCAGGACACTCATGACCCACGCAGGACACTCAATGACACACGCAGGACACTCAATGACCCACACCGGACACTCAATGGCCTATGCAGGACACTCATGACCCACGCAGGACACTGAATCACCCACGCAGGACACCCATAACCCACGCAGGTCACTCAATTACCCATGCAGGACACTCAATGACCCACGCAGGACACTCATGACCCACGCAGTAAACTCAATGACCCACGCAGGATACTCAATGGCCCACGCAGGACACTCAATGACCCACGTAGGACTCTCAATGACCAACACCGGCCACTCAATGACCCACGCAGGACTCTCAATGGCCCACACAGGACACTCAATGACCCACGCAGGACACTCAATGACCCACGCAGGATACTCAATGGCCCACGCAGGATACTCAATGGACCACGCAGGACACTCAATGACCCATGCAGGACACTCATGACCCACGCAGGACACTCAATGACCCACATAGGACTCTCAATGACCAACAACGGCCACTCAATGACCCACGCAGGACTCTCAATGACCCACGCTTGACACTCATGACCCAAACAGGACACTCAATGACCCACGCAGGACACTCATGACCCACGCAGGACACTCAATGACCCACGCAGGACACTCATGGCCCACGCAGGACACTCAATGACCCACGCAGGACACTCATGACCCACGCAGGACACTCATGACCCACACAGGACACTCAATGACCCATGCAGGACACTCAATGACCCACGCAGGATACTCAATGGCCCACGCAGGACACTCAATGACCCATGCAGGACACTCATGACCCACGCAGAACTCTCAATGACCCACGTAGGACACTCAATGACCAACACAGGCCACTCAATGACCCACGCAGGATTCTAAATGACCCACGCTGGACACTCATGACCCAAGCAGGACACTCAATGACCCACGCAGGACACACATGACCCACACAGGTCATTCAATGACCCACGCAGGACACTCATGACCCGCGCAGGACACTCAATGACCCACGCAGGACACTCATGACCCACGCAGGACACTCATGACCCACGCAGGACACTCAATGACACACGCAGGACACTCAATGACCCACACCGGACACTCAATGGCCTATGCAGGACACTCATGACCCACGCAGGACACTGAATCACCCACGCAGGACACCCATAACCCACGCAGGTCACTCAATTACCCATGCAGGACACTCAATGACCCACGCAGGACACTCATGACCCACGCAGTACACTCAATGACCCACGCAGGTCACTCATGACCCACGCAGGACACTCAATGACCTACGTAGGACACTCAATGGGCGGCACGGTGGCACAGTGGTTAGCACTGCTGCCTCACAGCGCCTGAGACCCGGGTTCACTTCCCGCCTCAAGCGGCTGACTGTGTGGAGTTTGCACGTTCTCCCCGTGTCTGCGTGGGTTTCCTCCGGGTGCTCCGGTTTCCTCCCACAGTCCAAAGATGTGCAGGGTCAGGTGAATTGGCCATGCTAAATTGCCCGTCGTGTTAGGTAAGGGGTAAATGTAGGGGTATGGGTGGGTTTCGCTTCGGCGGGTCGGTGTGGACTTGTTGGGCCGAAGGGCCTGTTTCCACACTGTAATGTAATCTAATCTCATCTAATCAATGACCCATGCAGGACACTCAATGACCCACGTACGACACTCAATAACCAACACAGCCACTCAATGACCCACGCACGACTCTCAATGACCCACGCAGGACACTCATGACCCACGCAGGATACTCAATGGCCCACGCAGGACACTCATGACCCACACAGGACACTCAATGACCCATGCAGGACGCTCATGACCCACGCAGGACACTCAATGACCCACGCAGGACACTCATGACCCACGCAGGACACTCAATGACCCACACAGGACACTTAATGGCCCACGCAGGACACTCATGACCAACGCAGGACACTCATGACCTACGCAGTACAATCAATGACCCACGCAGGACACTCAGTGACACATGCAGGACACTTAATGACCCACGCAGGATACTCAATGGCCCACGCAGGACACTCAATGACCCACGTAGGACTCTCAATGACCAACACCGGCCACTCAATGACCCACGCAGGACTCTCAATGGCCCACACAGGACACTCAATGACCCACACAGGACACTCAATGACCCACGCAGGATACTCAATGGCCCACGCAGGATACTCAATGGCCCACGCAGGACACTCAATGACCCATGCAGGACACTCATGACCCACGCAGGACACTCAATGACCCACATAGGACTCTCAATGACCAACAACGGCCACTCAATGACCCACGCAGGACTCTCAATGACCCACGCTTGACACTCATGACCCAAACAGGACACTCAATGACCCACGCAGGACACTCATGACCCACGCAGGACACTCAATGACCCACGCAGGACACTCATGGCCCACGCAGGACACTCAATGACCCACGCAGGACACTCATGACCCACGCAGGACACTCAAGACCCACACAGGACACTCAATGACCCACGCAGGACACTCAATGGGCCATGCAGGACACTCATGACCCACGCAGGACTCTCAATGACCCACGTAGGACACTCAATGACCAACACAGGCCACTCAATGACCCACGCAGGATTCTAAATGACCCACGCTGGACACTCAATGACCCAAGCAGGACACTCAATGACCCACGCAGGACACACATGACCCACACAGGTCATTCAATGACCCACGCAGGACACTCATGACCCGCGCAGGACACTCAATGACCCACGCAGGACACTCATGACCCACGCAGGACACTCATGACCCACACAGGACACTCAATGACACACGCAGGACACTCAATGACCCACACCGGACACTCAATGGCCTATGCAGGACACTCATGACCCACGCAGGACACTGAATCACCCACGCAGGACACCCATAACCCACGCAGGTCACTCAATTACCCATGCAGGACACTCAATGACCCACGCAGGACACTCATGACCCACGCAGTAAACTCAATGACCCACGCAGGATACTCAATGGCCCACGCAGGACACTCAATGACCCACGTAGGACTCTCAATGACCAACACCGGCCACTCAATGACCCACGCAGGATACTCAATGGCCCACGCAGGACACTCAATGACCCATGCAGGACACTCATGACCCACGCAGGACACTCAATGACCCACATAGGACTCTCAATGACCAACAACGGCCACTCAATGACCCACGCAGGACTCTCAATGACCCACGCTTGACACTCATGACCCAAACAGGACACTCAATGACCCACGCAGGACACTCATGACCCACGCAGGACACTCAATGACCCACACAGGACACTCATGGCCCACGCAGGACACTCAATGACCCACGCAGGACACTCATGACACACGCAGGACACTCATGACCCACACAGGACACTCAATGACCCATGCAGGACACTCAATGACCCACGCAGGATACTCAATGGTCCACGCAGGAAACTCAATGACCCATGCAGGACACTCATGACCCACGCAGGACTCTCAATGACCCACGTAGGACACTCAATGACCAACACAGGCCACTCAATGACCCACGCAGGATTCCAAATGACCCACGCTGGACACTCAATGACCCACGCAGGACACTCATGACCCACGCAGGACTCTCAATGACCCACGTAGGACACTCAATGACCAACACAGGACACTCAATGACCCACGCAGGACACACATGACCCACACAGGTCATTCAATGACCCACGCAGGACACTCATGACCCGCACAGGACACTCAATGACCCACGCAGGACACTCATGACCCACGCAGGACACTCAATGACACACGCAGGACACTCAATGACCCACACCGGACACTCAATGGCCTATGCAGGACACTCATGACCCATGCAGGACACTGAATCACCCACGCAGGACACCCATAACCCACGCAGGTCACTCAATTACCCATGCAGGACACTCAATGACCCACGCAGGACACTCATGACCCACGCAGTACACTCAATGACCCACGCAGGTCACTCATGACCCACGCAGGACACTCAATGACCTACGTAGGACACTCAATGGGCGGCACGGTGGCACAGTGGTTAGCACTGCTGCCTCACAGCGCCTGAGACCCGGGTTCACTTCCCGCCTCAAGCGGCTGACTGTGTGGAGTTTGCACGTTCTCCCCGTGTCTGCGTGGGTTTCCTCCGGGTGCTCCGGTTTCCTCCCACAGTCCAAAGATGTGCAGGGTCAGGTGAATTGGCCATGCTAAATTGCCCGTCGTGTTAGGTAAGGGGTAAATGTAGGGGTATGGGTGGGTTTCGCTTCGGCGGGTCGGTGTGGACTTGTTGGGCCGAAGGGCCTGTTTCCACACTGTAATGTAATCTAATCTCATCTAATCAATGACCCATGCAGGACACTCAATGACCCACGTACGACACCCAATAACCAACACAGCCACTCAATGACCCACGCACGACTCTCAATGACCCACGCTGGACACTCAATGACCCATGCAGGACACTCAATGTCCCACGCAGGACACTCAATGGCCCACGCACGACACTCAATGACCAATGCAGGACACTCAATGACCCACACAGGGCACTCAATGACCCCACACAGGACACTCATGACCCACACAGGACACTCATGACCCACGCAGGACACTCAATGGCCCATACAGGACACTCATGACCCACGCAGGACACTCAATGACCCACGTAGGACACTCAATGACCCACACCGGACACTCAATGACCCTTGCAGGACACTCAGTGACCAACACAGCCACTCAATGACCCACGCACGAATCTCAATGACCCACGCTGGACACTCATGACCCAAACAGGACACTCAATGACCCATTTAGGACACTCATGACCCACACAGGACACTCAATGACCCACGCTGGACACTCATGACCCAAACAGGACACTCAATGACCCATTTAGGACACTCATGACCCAAACAGGACACTCAATGACCCATTTAGGACACTCATGACCCACACAGGACACTCAATGACCCACGCAGGACACTCATGACCCACGCAGTACACTCAATGACCCACGCAGGTCACTCATGACCCACGCAGGACACTCAATGACCCACGTAGGACACTCAATGACCCATGCAGGACACTCAATGACCCACGTACGACACTCAATAACCAACACAGCCACTCAATGACCACGCACGACTCTCAATGACCCCCGCTGGACACTCAATGGCCAACGCAGGACACTCATGACCCACGCAGGACACTCAATGTCCCACGCAGGACACTCATGACCCACGCAGGACACTCAATGACCCACGCAGGACACTCATGACCCACGCAGGACACTCAATGACCCACGCAGGACACTCATAACCCACGCAGGACACTGAATCACCCACGCAGGACACCCATGACCCACGCAGGACACTCAATGGCCCATACAGGACACGCATGACCCACACAGGACACTCACGACCCACGCAGGACACTCAATGACCCACACAGGACACTCATGACACACACAGGATACTCAATGACCCACGCATGACACTCATGACCCACACACGACACTCAATGACCCACGCAGGACACTCAATGACCCATGCAGGACACTCAATGACCCACGCAGGACACTCATGACCCACACAGGACACTCAATGACCCACGCAGGACACTCATGACCCACACAGGACACTCCTGACCCACGCAGGACACTCAATGACCCACACAGGATACTGAATGGCCGACGCAGGACACTGAATGACCCATGCAGGACACTCATGACCCACGCAGGACACTCAATGACCCACGTAGGACACTCAATGACCCAAGCAGGACACTCAATGACCCACGCAGGACACTCATGACCCACACAGGACACTCAATGACCCACGCAGGACACTAATGACCCACGCAGGACACACAATGACCCACGCAGGACACTCAATGACACCACAAAGGACACTCATGACCCACACAGGACACTCATGACCCACACAGGACACTCAATGAGCCACACACAGGACACTCAATGACCCACGCAGGATACTGAATGGCCGTGGCAGGACACTCAATGACCCATGCAGGACACTCATGACCCACGCAGGACACTCAATGACCCACATGGGACACTCAATGACCCACGCAGGATACTGAATGGCCCACGCAGGACACTCAATGACCCATGCAGGACATGCATGACCCATGCAGGACACTCAATGACCCACGTAGGACACTCAATGACCAACACAGGCTACTCAATGACCCACGCAGGATTCTCAATGACCCACGCTGGACACTCATGACCCAAGCAGGACACTAAATGACCCACGCAGGACACTCATGACCCACACAGGACACTCAATGACCCATGCAGGACGCTCATGACCCACGCAGGACACTCAATGACCAACGCAGGACACTCATGACCAACGCAGGACACTCATGACCTACGCAGGACACTCAATGACCCACGCAGGACACTCAGTGACACATGCAGGACACTCAATGACCCACGCAGGATACTCAATGGCCCACGCAGGACACTCAATGACCCACGTAGGACTCTCAATGACCAACACCGGCCACTCAATGACCCACGCAGGACTCTCAACGGCCCACACAGGACACTCAATGACCCACGCAGGACACTCAATGACCCACGCAGGATACTCAATGGCCCACGCAGGATACTCAATGGCCCACGCAGGACACTCAATGACCCATGCAGGACACTCATGACCTACGCAGGACACTCAATGACCCACATAGGACTCTCAATGACCAACAACGGCCACTCAATGACCCACGCAGGACTCTCAATGACCCACGCTTGACACTCATGACCCAAACAGGACACTCAATGACCCACGCAGGACACTCATGACCCACGCAGGACACTCAATGACCCACGCAGGACACTCATGGCCCACGCAGGACACTCAATGACCCACGCAGGACACTCATGACCCACGCAGGACACTCATGACCCACACAGGACACTCAATGACCCACGCAGGACACTCAATGACCCACGCAGGATACTCAATGGCCCACGCAGGACACTCAATGACCCATGCAGGACACTCATGACCCACGCAGGACTCTCAATGACCCACGTAGGACACTCAATGACCAACACAGGCCACTCAATGACCCACGCAGGATTCTAAATGACCCACGCTGGACACTCAATGACCCAAGCAGGACACTCAATGACCCACGCAGGACACACATGACCCACACAGGTCATTCAATGACCCACGCAGGACACTCATGACCCGCGCAGGACACTCAATGACCCACGCAGGACACTCATGACCCACGCAGGACACTCATGACCCACGCAGGACACTCAATGACACACGCAGGACACTCAATGACCCACACCGGACACTCAATGGCCTATGCAGGACACTCATGACCCACGCAGGACACTGAATCACCCACGCAGGACACCCATAACCCACGCAGGTCACTCAATTACCCATGCAGGACACTCAATGACCCACGCAGGACACTCATGACCCACGCAGTAAACTCAATGACCCACGCAGGATACTCAATGGCCCACGCAGGACACTCAATGACCCACGTAGGACTCTCAATGACCAACACCGGCCACTCAATGACCCACGCAGGACTCTCAATGGCCCACACAGGACACTCAATGACCCACGCAGGACACTCAATGACCCACGCAGGATACTCAATGGCCCACGCAGGATACTCAATGGACCACGCAGGACACTCAATGACCCATGCAGGACACTCATGACCCACGCAGGACACTCAATGACCCACATAGGACTCTCAATGACCAACAACGGCCACTCAATGACCCACGCAGGACTCTCAATGACCCACGCTTGACACTCATGACCCAAACAGGACACTCAATGACCCACGCAGGACACTCATGACCCACGCAGGACACTCAATGACCCACGCAGGACACTCATGGCCCACGCAGGACACTCAATGACCCACGCAGGACACTCATGACCCACGCAGGACACTCATGACCCACACAGGACACTCAATGACCCATGCAGGACACTCAATGACCCACGCAGGATACTCAATGGCCCACGCAGGACACTCAATGACCCATGCAGGACACTCATGACCCACGCAGGACTCTCAATGACCCACGTAGGACACTCAATGACCAACACAGGCCACTCAATGACCCACGCAGGATTCTAAATGACCCACGCTGGACACTCATGACCCAAGCAGGACACTCAATGACCCACGCAGGACACACATGACCCACACAGGTCATTCAATGACCCACGCAGGACACTCATGACCCGCGCAGGACACTCAATGACCCACGCAGGACACTCATGACCCACGCAGGACACTCATGACCCACGCAGGACACTCAATGACACACGCAGGACACTCAATGACCCACACCGGACACTCAATGGCCTATGCAGGACACTCATGACCCACGCAGGACACTGAATCACCCACGCAGGACACCCATAACCCACGCAGGTCACTCAATTACCCATGCAGGACACTCAATGACCCACGCAGGACACTCATGACCCACGCAGTACACTCAATGACCCACGCAGGTCACTCATGACCCACGCAGGACACTCAATGACCTACGTAGGACACTCAATGGGCGGCACGGTGGCACAGTGGTTAGCACTGCTGCCTCACAGCGCCTGAGACCCGGGTTCACTTCCCGCCTCAAGCGGCTGACTGTGTGGAGTTTGCATGTTCTCCCCGTGTCTGCGTGGGTTTCCTCCGGGTGCTCCGGTTTCCTCCCACAGTCCAAAGATGTGCAGGGTCAGGTGAATTGGCCATGCTAAATTGCCCGTCGTGTTAGGTAAGGGGTAAATGTAGGGGTATGGGTGGGTTTCGCTTCGGCGGGTCGGTGTGGACTTGTTGGGCCGAAGGGCCTGTTTCCACACTGTAATGTAATCTAATCTCATCTAATCAATGACCCATGCAGGACTCTCAATGACCCACGTACGACACTCAATAACCAACACAGCCACTCAATGACCCACGCACGACTCTCAATGACCCACGCTGGACACTCAATGACCCATGCAGGACACTCAATGTCCCACGCAGGACACTCAATGGCCCACGCACGACACTCAATGACCAATGCAGGACACTCAATGTCCCACGCAGGACACTGAATCACCCACGCAGGACACCCATGACCCACGCAGGACACTCAATGGCCCATACAGGACACGCATGACCCACGCAGGACACTCACGACCCACGCAGGACACTCAATGACCCACACAGGACACTCATGACACACACAGGATACTCAATGACCCACGCAGGACACTCAATGACCCACACACGACACTCAATGACCCACACAGGACACTCAATGACCCACGCAGGACACTCATGACCCACACAGGACACACAATGACCCACGCAGGGCCCTCAATGACCCACACAGGACACTCATGACCCACACAGGACACTCATGACCCACGCAGGACACTCAATGACCCACGCAGGACACTCAACGAGCCACACAGGACACTCAATGACCCACGCAGGACACGCAATGACCCACGCTGGACACTCATGACCCAAGCAGGACACTCAATGACCCACGCAGGACACTCATGACCCACACAGGACACTCAATGACCCACGCAGGACACTCATGACCCACGCAGGACACTCAATGACCCATGCAGGACACTCATGACCCACGCAGGACACTCAATGACCCCACAAAGGACACTCATGACCCACACAGGACACTCAATGACCCACACAGGACACTCAATGAGCCACGCAGGACACTCATGACCCACACAGGACACGCAATGACCCACGCAGGACACTCATGACCCACACAGGACACTCAATGGCCCACGCAGGACACTCATGACCCACGCAGGACACTCAATGTCCCACGCAGGACACTCATGACCCACGCAGGACACTCAATGACCCACGTAGGACACTCAATGACCCACGCAGGACACTCAATGACCCCACAAAGGACACTCATGACCCACACAGGACACTCATGACCCACACAGGACACTCAATGAGCCACACACAGGACACTCAATGACCCACGCAGGACACTCATGACCCACACAGGACACTCATGACCCACGCAGGACACTCAATGACACACGCAGGACACTCAATGACCCACACCGGACACTCAATGGCCTATGCAGGACACTCATGACCCACGCAGGACACTGAATCACCCACGCAGGACACCCATAACCCACGCAGGTCACTCAATTACCCATGCAGGACACTCAATGACCCACGCAGGACACTCATGACCCACGCAGTACACTCAATGACCCACGCAGGTCACTCATGACCCACGCAGGACACTCAATGACCTACGTAGGACACTCAATGGGCGGCACGGTGGCACAGTGGTTAGCACTGCTGCCTCACAGCGCCTGAGACCCGGGTTCACTTCCCGCCTCAAGCGGCTGACTGTGTGGAGTTTGCACGTTCTCCCCGTGTCTGCGTGGGTTTCCTCCGGGTGCTCCGGTTTCCTCCCACAGTCCAAAGATGTGCAGGGTCAGGTGAATTGGCCATGCTAAATTGACCGTCGTGTTAGGTAAGGGGTAAATGTAGGGGTATGGGTGGGTTTCGCTTCGGCGGGTCGGTGTGGACTTGTTGGGCCGAAGGGCCTGTTTCCACACTGTAATGTAATCTAATCTCATCTAATCAATGACCCATGCAGGACACTCAATGACCCACGTACGACACTCAATAACCAACACAGCCACTCAATGACCCACGCACGACTCTCAATGACCCACGCAGGACACTCATGACCCACGCAGGATACTCAATGGCCCACGCAGGACACTCATGACCCACACAGGACACTCAATGACCCATGCAGGACGCTCATGACCCACGCAGGACACTCAATGACCCACGCAGGACACTCATGACCCACGCAGGACACTCAATGACCCACACAGGACACTTAATGGCCCACGCAGGACACTCATGACCAACGCAGGACACTCATGACCTACGCAGTACAATCAATGACCCACGCAGGACACTCAGTGACACATGCAGGACACTTAATGACCCACGCAGGATACTCAATGGCCCACGCAGGACACTCAATGACCCACGTAGGACTCTCAATGACCAACACCGGCCACTCAATGACCCACGCAGGACTCTCAATGGCCCACACAGGACACACAATGACCCACACAGGACACTCAATGACCCACGCAGGATACTCAATGGCCCACGCAGGATACTCAATGGCCCACGCAGGACACTCAATGACCCATGCAGGACACTCATGACCCACGCAGGACACTCAATGACCCACATAGGACTCTCAATGACCAACAACGGCCACTCAATGACCCACGCAGGACTCTCAATGACCCACGCTTGACACTCATGACCCAAACAGGACACTCAATGACCCACGCAGGACACTCATGACCCACGCAGGACACTCAATGACCCACGCAGGACACTCATGGCCCACGCAGGACACTCAATGACCCACGCAGGACACTCATGACCCACGCAGGACACTCAAGACCCACACAGGACACTCAATGACCCACGCAGGACACTCAATGGGCCATGCAGGACACTCATGACCCACGCAGGACTCTCAATGACCCACGTAGGACACTCAATGACCAACACAGGCCACTCAATGACCCACGCAGGATTCTAAATGACCCACGCTGGACACTCAATGACCCAAGCAGGACACTCAATGACCCACGCAGGACACACATGACCCACACAGGTCATTCAATGACCCACGCAGGACACTCATGACCCGCGCAGGACACTCAATGACCCACGCAGGACACTCATGACCCACGCAGGACACTCATGACCCACACAGGACACTCAATGACACACGCAGGACACTCAATGACCCACACCGGACACTCAATGGCCTATGCAGGACACTCATGACCCACGCAGGACACTGAATCACCCACGCAGGACACCCATAACCCACGCAGGTCACTCAATTACCCATGCAGGACACTCAATGACCCACGCAGGACACTCATGACCCACGCAGTAAACTCAATGACCCACGCAGGATACTCAATGGCCCACGCAGGACACTCAATGACCCACGTAGGACTCTCAATGACCAACACCGGCCACTCAATGACCCACGCAGGATACTCAATGGCCCACGCAGGACACTCAATGACCCATGCAGGACACTCATGACCCACGCAGGACACTCAATGACCCACATAGGACTCTCAATGACCAACAACGGCCACTCAATGACCCACGCAGGACTCTCAATGACCCACGCTTGACACTCATGACCCAAACAGGACACTCAATGACCCACGCAGGACACTCATGACCCACGCAGGACACTCAATGACCCACACAGGACACTCATGGCCCACGCAGGACACTCAATGACCCACGCAGGACACTCATGACACACGCAGGACACTCATGACCCACACAGGACACTCAATGACCCATGCAGGGCACTCAATGACCCACGCAGGATACTCAATGGTCCACGCAGGAAACTCAATGACCCATGCAGGACACTCATGACCCACGCAGGACTCTCAATGACCCACGTAGGACACTCAATGACCAACACAGGCCACTCAATGACCCACGCAGGATTCCAAATGACCCACGCTGGACACTCAATGACTCACGCAGGACACTCATGACCCACGCAGGACTCTCAATGACCCACGTAGGACACTCAATGACCAACACAGGACACTCAATGACCCACGCAGGACACACATGACCCACACAGGTCATTCAATGACCCACGCAGGACACTCATGACCCGCGCAGGACACTCAATGACCCACGCAGGACACTCATGACCCACGCAGGACACTCAATGACACACGCAGGACACTCAATGACCCACACCGGACACTCAATGGCCTATGCAGGACACTCATGACCCATGCAGGACACTGAATCACCCACGCAGGACACCCATAACCCACGCAGGTCACTCAATTACCCATGCAGGACACTCAATGACCCACGCAGGACACTCATGACCCACGCAGTACACTCAATGACCCACGCAGGTCACTCATGACCCACGCAGGACACTCAATGACCTACGTAGGACACTCAATGGGCGGCACGGTGGCACAGTGGTTAGCACTGCTGCCTCACAGCGCCTGAGACCCGGGTTCACTTCCCGCCTCAAGCGGCTGACTGTGTGGAGTTTGCACGTTCTCCCCGTGTCTGCGTGGGTTTCCTCCGGGTGCTCCGGTTTCCTCCCACAGTCCAAAGATGTGCAGGGTCAGGTGAATTGGCCATGCTAAATTGCCCGTCGTGTTAGGTAAGGGGTAAATGTAGGGGTATGGGTGGGTTTCGCTTCGGCGGGTCGGTGTGGACTTGTTGGGCCGAAGGGCCTGTTTCCACACTGTAATGTAATCTAATCTCATCTAATCAATGACCCATGCAGGACACTCAATGACCCACGTACGACACCCAATAACCAACACAGCCACTCAATGACCCACGCACGACTCTCAATGACCCACGCTGGACACTCAATGACCCATGCAGGACACTCAATGTCCCACGCAGGACACTCAATGGCCCACGCACGACACTCAATGACCAATGCAGGACACTCAATGACCCACACAGGGCACTCAATGACCCCACACAGGACACTCATGACCCACACAGGACACTCATGACCCACGCAGGACACTCAATGGCCCATACAGGACACGCATGACCCACGCAGGACACCCACCACCCACGCAGGACACTCAATGACCCACACAGGACACTCATGACACACACAGGATACTCAATGACCCACGCAGGACACTCAATGACCCACACACGACACTCAATGACCCACACAGGACACTCAATGACCCACGCAGGACACTCATGACCCACACAGGACACTCAATGACCCACGCAGGGCCCTCAATGACCCACACAGGACACTCATGACCCACACAGGACACTCATGACCCACGCAGGACACTCAATGACCCACGCAGGACACTCAACGAGCCACACAGGACACTCAATGACCCACGCAGGACACGCAATGACCCACGCTGGACACTCATGACCCAAGCAGGACACTCAATGACCAACGCAGGACACTCATGACCAACACAGGACACTCAATGACCCACGCAGGACACTCATGACCCACGCAGGACACTCAATGACCCATGCAGGACACTCATGACCCACGCAGGACACTCAATGACCCCACAAAGGACACTCATGACCCACACAGAACACTCAATGACCCACGCAGGACACTCAATGAGCCACACACAGGACACTCATGACCCACACAGGACACTCATGACCCACACAGGACACCCAATGACCCACGCAGGATACTGAATGGCCGACGCAGGACACTCAATGACCCATGCAGGACACTCATGACCCACGCAGGACACTCAATGACCCACGTAGGACACTCAATGACCCACGCAGGACACTCAATGACCTACGCAGGATACTCATGACCCACGCAGGACACTCAATGACCCACACAGGACACGAAAAGGCCCACGCAGGACACTCATGACCAACGCAGGACACTCATGACCTACGCAGGACACTCAATGACCCACGCAGGACACTCAGTGACACATGCAGGACACTCAATGACCCACGCAGGATACTCAATGGCCCACGCAGGACACTCAATGACCCACGTAGGACTCTCAATGACCAACACCGGCCACTCAATGACCCACGCAGGACTCTCAATGGCCCACACAGGACACTCAATGACCCACGCAGGGCACTCAATGACCCACGCAGGATACTCAATGGCCCATGCAGGATACTCAATGGCCCATGCAGGACACTCAATGACCCATGCAGGACACTCATGACCCACGCAGGACACTCAATGACCCACATAGGACTCTCAATGACCAACAACGGCCACTCAATGACCCACGCAGGACTCTCAATGACCCACGCTTGACACTCATGACCCAAACAGTACACTCAATGACCCACGCAGGACACTCATGACCCACGCAGTACACTCAATGACCCACGCAGGTCACTCATGACCCACGCAGGACACTCAATGACCTACGTAGGACACTCAATGGGCGGCACGGTGGCACAGTGGTTAGCACTGCTGCCTCACAGCGCCTGAGACCCGGGTTCACTTCCCGCCTCAGGCGGCTGACTGTGTGGAGTTTGCACGTTCTCCCCGTGTCTGCGTGGGTTTCCTCCGGGTGCTCCGGTTTCCTCCCACAGTCCAAAGATGTGCAGGGTCAGGTGAATTGGCCATGCTAAATTGCCCGTCGTGTTAGGTAAGGGGTAAATGTAGGGGTATGGGTGGGTTTCGCTTCGGCGGGTCGGTGTGGACTTGTTGGGCCGAAGGGCCTGTTTCCACACTGTAATGTAATCTAATCTCATCTAATCAATGACCCATGCAGGACACTCAATGACCCACGTACGACACTCAATAACCAACACAGCCACTCAATGACCCACGCACGACTCTCAATGACCCACGCTGGACACTCAATGACCCATGCAGGACACTCAATGTCCCACGCAGGACACTCATGACCCACGCAGGATACTCAATGGCCCACGCACGACACTCAATGACCAATGCAGGACACTCAATGACCCACACAGGGCACTCAATGACCCCACACAGGACACTCATGACCCACACAGGACACTCATGACCCACGCAGGACACTCAATGGCCCATACAGGACACGCATGACACACACAGGACACTCACGACCCACGCAGGACACTCAATGACCCACACAGGACACTCATGACACACACAGGATACTCAATGACCCACGCAGGACACTCAATGACCCACACACGACACTCAATGGCGCACACAGGATACTCAATGACCCACGCAGGACACTCATGACCCACACAGGACACTCAATGACCCACGCAGGGCCCTCAATGACCCACACAGGACACTCAATGACCCACGCAGGACACTCATGACCCACACAGGACACTCATGACCCACGCAGGACACTCAATGACCCATGCAGGACACTCAATGTCCCATGCAGGACACTCAACGAACCACACAGGACACTCAATGACCCACGCAGGACACGCAATGACCCACGCTGGACACTCATGACCCAAGCAGGACACTCAATGACCCACGCAGGACACTAATGACCCACACAGGACACTCAATGACCCACGCAGGACACTCATGACCCACGCAGGACACTCAATGACCCATGCAGGACACTCATGACCCACGCAGGACACTCAATGACCCCACAAAGGACACTCATGACCCACACAGGACACTCATGACCCACACAGGACACTCAATGAGCCACACACAGGACACTCATGACCCACACAGGACACTCATGACCCACACAGGACACCCAATGACCCACGCAGGATACTGAATGGCCGACGCAGGACACTCAATGACCCATGCAGGACACTCATGACCCACGCAGGACACTCAATGACCCACGTAGGACACTCAATGACCCACGCAGGATACTCAATGGCACACGCAGGACACTCAATGACCCATGCAGGACACGAATGACCCACACAGGACACTCAATGACCCACGTAGGACACTCAATGACCAACACAGGCCACTCAATGTCCAATGCAGGATTCTCAATGACCCATGCTGGACACTCATGAACCAAGCAGGACACTCAATGACCCACACAGGACACTCATGACCCACACAGGACACTCAATGACCCATGCAGGACACTCGTGACCCACGCAGGACACTCAATGACCCACGCAGGACACTCATGACCCACGCAGGACACTCAATGACCCACACAGGACACTTAATGGCCCACGCAGGAAACTCATGACCAACGCAGGACACTCATGACCCACGCACGACACTCAATGACCCACGCAGGACACTCAGTGACACACGCAGGACACTCAATGACCCACGCAGGATACTCAATGGCCCACGCAGGACACTCAATGACCCATGCAGGACACTCATGACCCACGCAGGACACTCAATGACCCACGTAGGACACTCAATGACCCACGCAGGATACTCAATGGCCCACGCAGGTCACTCAATGACCCATGCAGGACACGCATGACCCACACAGGACACTCAATGACCCACGTAGGACACTCAATGACCAACACAGGCCACTCAATGTCCAATGCAGGATTCTCAATGACCCACGCTGGACACTCATGAACCAAGCAGGACACTCAATGACCCACGCAGGACACTCATGACCCACACAGGACACTCAATGACCCATGCAGGACACTCATGACCCACGCAGGACACTCAATGACCCACGCAGGACACTCATGACCCACGCAGGACACTCAATGACCCACACAGGACACTTAATGGCCCACGCAGGACACTCATGACCAACGCAGGACACTCATGACCCACGCAGGACACTCAATGACCCACACAGGACACTTAATGGCCCACGCAGGACACTCATGACCAACGCAGGACACTCATGACCCACGCAGGACACTCAATGACCCACGCAGGACACTCAGTGACACACGCAGGACACTCAATGACCCACGCAGGATACTCAATGGCCCACGCAGGACACTCAATGACCCATGCAGGACACTCATGACCCACGCAGGACACTCAATGACTCACATAGGACTCTCAATGACCAACACCGGCCACTCAATGACCCACGCAGGACTCTCAATGGCCCACACAGGACACTCAATGACCCACGCAGGATACTCAATGGCCCACGCAGGATACTCAATGACACATGCAGGACACTCATGACCCACGCAGGACACTGAATCACCCACGCAGGACACGCATAACCCACGCAGGTCACTCAATGACCCATGCAGGACACTCAATGACACATGCAGGACACTCATGACCCACGCAGGACACTCATGACCCACACAGGACACTCAATGACCCACACAGGACACTCAATGACCCACGCAGGACACTCATGACCCACGCAGGACACTCAATGACCCACGTAGGACACTCAATGACCCATGCAGGACACTCAATGACCCATGCAGGACACTCAATGACCAACACAGCCACTCAATGACCCACGCACGACTCTCAATGACCCACGCTGGACACTCATGACTCAAGCAGGACACTCAATGACCCACGCAGGACACACATGGCACATGCAGGACACTCAATGTCCCACGCAGGACACTCATGACCCACGCAGGACACTCAATGACCCCACACAGGACACTCATGACCCACACAGGACACTCATGACCCACACAGGACACTCAATGACCCACACAGGACACTCAATGACCCACGCAGGATAATGAATGGCCGACGCACGACACTGAATGACCCATGCAGGACACTCATGACCCACGCAGGACACTCAATGACCCACATAGGACACTCAATGACCCACGCAGGATACTCAATGACCCATGCAGGACACTCATGACCCACTCAGGACACTCAATGACCCACGTAGGACACTCAATGACCAACACAGGCCACTCAATGACCCACGCAGGATTCTCAATGACCCACACTGGACACTCGTGCCCCAAGCATGACACTCAATGACGCACGCAGGACACTCATGACCCACACAGGACACTCAATGACCCACGCAGGACACTCAATGACCCACACAGGACACTCAATGGCCCACGCAGGACACTCATGACCCACGCAGGACACTCAATGTCCCACGCAGGACACTCATGACCCACGCAGGACACTCAATGACCCACGCAGGACAATCATGACCCACGCAGGACACTCAATGACCCACGCAGGACACTCATGACCCACGCAGGAAACTCAATGACCCACACAGGACACTCAATGATCCAAGCAGGATACTGAATGGCCCATGCAGGACACTCAATGACCCATGCAGGACACTCATAACCCACGCAGGACACTCAATGACCCACACTGGACACTCAATGTTCCAAGCAGGATACTGAATGGCCCATGCAGTACACTCATGACCCACGCAGGACACTCAATGACCCACGTAGGACTCTCAATGACCAACACAGGCCACACATGACCCACGCAGGACACTCAATGACACCATACAGGACACTCATGACCCACACAGGACACTCATGACCCACACAGGACACTCAATGACCCACACAGGATACTGAATGGCCGACGCAGGACACTGAATGACCCATGCAGGACACTCATGACCCACGCAGGACACTCAATGACCCACGTAGGACACTCAATGACCCACGCAGGCCACTCAATGACCCACGCAGGACACTCAATGACCCATGCAGGACACTCATGACCAACGCAGGACACTCAATGACCCACGTAGGACACTCAATGACCACGTAGGACACTCAATGACCAACACAGGCCACTCAATGACCCACACAGGATTCTAAATGACCCACGCTGGACACTCATGACTCAAGCAGGACACTCAATGACCCACGCAGGACACTCATGACTCAAGCAGGACACTCAATGTCCCACGCAGGACACACATGACCCATGCAGGACACTCAATGTCCCACGCAGGACACTCAATGACCCACGCAGGACACTCAATGACCCCACACAGGACACTCATGACCCACACAGGACACTCATGACCCACACAGGACACTCAATGACCCACACAGGACACTCAATGACCCACGCAGGATACTGAATGGCCGACGCAGGACACTGAATGACCCATGCAGGACACTCATGACCCACGCAGGACACTCAATGACCCACGTAGGACACTCAATGACCCACGCAGGATACTCAATGGCCCACGCAGGACACTCAATGACCCATGCAGGACACGCATGACCAACGCAGGACACTCAATGACCCACGTAGGACACTCAATGACCAACACAGGCCACTCAATGACCCACGCAGGATTCTCAATGACCCACGCTGGACACTCGTGACCCAAGCATGACACTCAATGACCCACGCAGGACACTCATGACCCACACAGGACACTCAATGGCCCACGCAGGACACTCATGACCCACGCAGGACACTCAATGTCCCACGCAGGACACCCATGACCCACGCAGGACACTCAATGACCCACGTAGGACACTCAATGACCCACGCAGGACACTCATGACCCACGCAGGACACTGAATCACCCACGCAGGACACCCATAACCCACGCAGGTCACTCAATGACCCATGCAGGACACTCAATGACACACGCAGGACACTCATGACCCACGCAGGACACTCATGACCCACACAGGACACTCAATGACCCACACAGGACACTCAATGTCCCACGCAGGACACTCATGACCCACGCAGGACACTCAATGACCCACGTAGGACACTCAATGACCCACACCGTACACTCAATGACTCATGCAGGACACTCAATGACCAACACAGACATTCAATGACCCACGCACGACTCTCAATGACCCACGCTGGACACTCATGACCCAAACAGGACACTCAATGACCCACGTAGGACACTCATGACCCACACAGGACACTCAATGACCCACGCAGGACACTCATGACCCACGCAGTACACTCAATGACCCACGCAGGTCACTCATGACCCACGTAGGACACTCAATGACACATGCAGGACACTCAATGACCCACGTACGACACTCAATAACCAACACAGCCACTCAATGACCACGCACGACTCTCAATGACCCCCGCTGGACACTCAATGGCCAACGCAGGACACTCATGACCCACGCAGGACACTCAATGTCCCACGCAGGACACTCATGACCCACGCAGGACACTCAATGACCCACGCAGGACACTCATGACCCACGCAGGACACTCAATGACCCACGCAGGACACTCATGACCCACGCAGGACACTGAATCACCCACGCAGGACACCCATGACCCACGCAGGACACTCAATGGCCCATACAGGACACGCATGACCCACGCAGGACACTCACGACCCACGCAGGACACTCAATGACCCACACAGGACACTCATGACACATACAGGATACTCAATGACCCACGCAGGACACTCATGACCCACACAGGACACTCAATGACCCACGCAGGACACTCAATGACCCACGCAGGACACTCATGACCCACACAGGACACTCAATGATCCACGCAGGGCACTCAATGACCCACACAGGACACTCAATGACCCACGCAGGACACTCATGACCCACACAGGACACTCCTGACCCACGCAGGACACTCAATAGCCCACACAGGATACTGAATGGCCGACGCAGGGCACTGAATGACCCATGCAGGACACTCATGACCCACGCAGGACACTCAATGACCCACGTAGGACACTCAATGACCCAAGCAGGACACTCAATGACCCACGCAGGACACTCATGACCCACACAGGACACTCAATGACCCACGCAGGACACTAATGACCCACGCAGGACACTCAATGACCCACGCAGGACACTCAATGACCCCACGCAGGACACTCATGACCCACACAGGACACTCATGACCCACACAGGACACTCAATGAGCCACACACAGGACACTCAATGACCCACGCAGGATACTGAATGGCCGTGGCAGGACACTCAATGACCCATGCAGGACACTCATGACCCACGCAGGACACTCAATGACCCACGTGGGACACTCAATGACCCACGCAGGATACTCAATGGCCCACGCAGGACACTCAATGACCCATGCAGGACATGCATGACCCACGCAGGACACTCAATGACCCACGTAGGACACTCAATGACCAACACAGGCCACTCAATGACCCACGCAGGATTCTCAATGACCCACGCTGGACACTCATGACCCAAGCAGGACACTAAATGACCCACGCAGGACACTCATGACCCACACAGGACACTCAATGACCCATGCAGGACGCTCATGACCCACGCAGGACACTCAATGACACACGCAGGACACTCATGACCCACGCAGGACACGCAATGACCCACACAGGACTCTTAATGGCCCACGCAGGACACTCATGACCAACGCAGGACACTCATGACCCAAGCAGGACACTCAATGACCCACGCAGGACACTCAGTGACACATGCAGGACTCTCAATGACCCACGCAGGATACTCAACGGCCCACGCAGGACACTCAATGACCCACGTAGGACTCTCAATGACCAACACCGGCCACTCAATGACCCACGCAGGACTCTCAATGGCCCACACAGGACACTCAATGACCCACGCAGGACACTCAATGACCCACGCAGGATACTCAATGGCCCACGCAGGATACACAATGGACCACGCAGGACACTCAATGACCCATGCAGGACACTCATGACCCACGCAGGACACTCAATGACCCACATAGGACTCTCAATGACCAACAACGGCCACTCAATGACCCACGCAGGACTCTCAATGACCCACGCTTGACACTCATGACCCATACAGGACACTCAATGACCCACGCAGGACACCCATGACCCACGCAGGAAACTCAATGACCCACGCAGGACACTCATGGCCCACGCAGGACACTCAATGACCCACGCAGGACACTCATGACCCACGCAGGACACTCATGACCCACACAGGACACTCAATGACCCACGCAGGACACTCAATGACCCACGCAGGATACTCAATGGCCCACGCAGGACACTCAATGACCCATGCAGGACACTCATGACCCACGCAGGACTCTCAATGACCCACGTAGGACACTCAATGACCAACACAGGCCACTCAATGACCCACGCAGGATTCTAAATTACCCACGCTGGACACTCCATGACCCAAGCAGGACACTCAATGACCCACGCAGGACACACGTGACCCACACAGATCATTCAATGACCCACGCAGGACACGCATGACCCGCGCAGGACACTCAATGACACACGCAGGACACTCATGACCCACGCAGGACACTCATGACCCACGCAGGACACTCAATGACACACGCAGGACACTCAATGACCCACACCGGACACTCAATGGCCTATGCAGGACACCCATAACCCACGCAGGTCACTCAATTACCCATGCAGGACACTCAATGACCCACGCAGGACACTCATGACCCACGCAGTACACTCAATGACCCACGCAGGACACTCATGACCCACGCAGGACACTCAATGACCTACGTAGGACACTCAATGGGCGGCACGGTGGCACAGTGGTTAGCACTGCTGCCTCACAGCGCCTGAGACCCGGGTTCACTTCCCGCCTCAGGCGGCTGACTGTGTGGAGTTTGCACGTTCTCCCCGTGTCTGCGTGGGTTTCCTCCGGGTGCTCCGGTTTCCTCCCACAGTCCAAAGATGTGCAGGGTCAGGTGAATTGGCCATGCTAAATTGCCCGTCGTGTTAGGTAAGGGGTAAATGTAGGGGTATGGGTGGGTTTCGCTTCGGCGGGTCGGTGTGGACTTGTTGGGCCGAAGGGCCTGTTTCCACACTGTAATGTAATCTAATCTCATCTAATCAATGACCCATGCAGGACACTCAATGACCCACGTACGACACTCAATAACCAACACAGCCACTCAATGACCCACGCACGACTCTCAATGACCCACGCAGGACACTCATGACCCACGCAGGATACTCAATGGCCAACGCACGACACTCAATGACCAATGCAGGACACTCAATGACCCACGCAGGACACACATGACCCATGCAGGACACTCAATGTCCCACGCAGGACACTCATGACCCACGCAGGACACTCAATGACCCCACACAGGACACTCATGACTCACACAGGACACTCATGACCCACACAGGACACTCAATGACCAACACAGGGCACTCAATGACCCACACAGGATACTGAATGGCCGACGCAGGACACTGAATGACCCATGCAGGACACTCATGACCCACGCAGGACACTCAATGACCCACGTAGGACACTCAATGACCCACGCAGGATAGTCAATGGCCCACGCAGGACACTCAATGACCCATGCAGGACACGCATGACCAACGCAGGACACTCAATGACCCACGTAGGACACTCAATGACCAACACAGGCCACTCAATGACCCACGCAGGATTCTCAATGACCCACGCTGGACACTCGTGACCCAAGCATGACACTCAATGACCCACGCAGGACACTCATGACCCACACAGGACACTCAATGGCCCACGCAGGACACTCATGACCCACGCAGGACACTCAATGTCCCACGCAGGACACTCATGACCCACACAGGACACTCAATGACCCACGTAGGACACTCAATGACCCACGCAGGACACTCATGACCCACGCAGGACACTGAATCACCCACGCAGGACACCCATAACCCACGCAGGTCACTCAATGACCCATGCAGGACACTCAATGACACACGCAGGACACTCATGACCCACGCAGGACACTCATGACCCACACAGGACACTCAATGACCCACACAGGACACTCAATGTCCCACGCAGGACACTCATGACCCACGCAGGACACTCAATGACCCACGTAGGACACTCAATGACCCACACCGGACACTCAATGACCCATGCAGGACACTCAATGACCAACACAGCCACTCAATGACCCACGCACGACTCTCAATGACCCACGCTGGACACTCATGACCCAAACAGGACATTCAATGACCCACGTAGGACACTCATGACCCACACAGGACACTCAATGACCCACGCAGGACACTCATGACCCACGCAGTACACTCAATGACCCACGCAGGACACTCATGACCCACGTAGGACACTCAATGACACATGCAGGACACTCAATGACCCACGTACGACACTCAATAACCAACACAGCCACTCAATGACCACGCACGACTCTCAATGACCCCCGCTGGACACTCAATGGCCAACGCAGGACACTCATGACCCACGCAGGACACTCAATGTCCCACGCAGGACACTCATGACCCACGCAGGACACTCAATGACCCAAGCAGGACACTCATGACCCACGCAGGACACTCAATGACCCACGCAGGACACTCATGACCCACGCAGGACACTGAATCACCCACGCAGGACACCCATGACCCACGCAGGACACTCAATGGCCCATACAGGACACGCATGACCCACGCAGGACACTCACGACCCACGCAGGACACTCAATGACCCACACAGGACACTCATGACACACACAGGATACTCAATGACCCACGCAGGACACTCATGACCCACACAGGACACTCAATGACCCACGCAGGACACTCAATGACCCACGCAGGACACTCATGACCCACACAGGACACTCAATGACCCACGCAGGGCACTCAATGACCCACACAGGACACTCATGACCCACACAGGACACTCCTGACCCACGCAGGACACTCAATGACCCACACAGGATACTGAATGGCCGACGCAGGACACTGAATGACCCATGCAGGACACTCATGACCCACGCAGGACACTCAATGACCCACGTAGGACACTCAATGACCCAAGCAGGACACTCAATGACCCACGCAGGACACTCATGACCAACAGAGGACACTCAATGACCCACGCAGGACACTAATGACCCACGCAGGACACTCAATGACCCACGCTGGACACTCAATGACCCCACGCAGGACACTCATGACCCACACAGGACACTCATGACCCACACAGGACACTCAATGAGCCACACACAGGACACTCAATGACCCACGCAGGATACTGAATGGCCGTGGCAGGACACTCAATGACCCATGCAGGACACTCATGACCCACGCAGGACACTCAATGACCCACGTGGGACACTCAATGACCCACGCAGGATACTCAATGGCCCACGCAGGACACTCAATGACCCATGCAGGACATGCATGACCCACGCAGGACACTCAATGACCCACGTAGGACACACAATGACCAACACAGGCCACTCAATGACCCACGCAGGATTCTCAATGACCCACGCTGGACACTCATGAACCAAGCAGGACACTCAATGACCCACGCAGGACACTCATGACTCACACAGGACACTCAATGACCCATGCAGGACGCTCATGACCCACGCAGGACACTCAATGACCCACGCAGGACACTCATGACCCACGCAGGACACTCAATGACCCACACAGGACACTTAATGGCCCACGCAGGACACTCATGACCAACGCAGGACACTCATGACCTACGCAGGACACTCAATGACCCACGCAGGACACTCAGTGACACATGCAGGACACTCAATGACCCACGCAGGATACTCAATGGCCCACGCAGGACACTCAATGACCCACGTAGGACTCTCAATGACCAACACCGGCCACTCAATGACCCACGCAGGACTCTCAATGGCCCACACAGGACACTCAATGACCCACGCAGGACACTCAATGACCCACGTAGGACACTCAATGGCCCACGCAGGATACTCAATGGCCCACGCAGGACACTCAATGACCCATGCAGGACACTCATGACCCACGCAGGACACTCAATGACCCACATAGGACTCTCAATGACCAACAACGGCCACTCAATGACCCACGCAGGACTCTCAATGACCCACGCTTGACACTCATGACCCAAACAGGACACTCAATGACCCACGCAGGACACTCATGACCCACGCAGGACACTCAATGACCCACGCAGGACACTCATGGCCCACGCAGGACACTCAATGACCCACGCAGGACACTCATGACCCACGCAGGACACTCATGACCCACACAGGACACTCAATGACCCACGCAGGACACTCAATGACCCACGCAGGATACTCAATGGCCCACGCAGGACACTCAATGACCCATGCAGGGCACTCATGACCCACGCAGGACTCTCAATGACCCACGTAGGACACTCAATGACCCCACAAAGGACACTCATGACCCACACAGGACACTCATGACCCACACAGGACTCTCAATGACCCACGCTTGACACTCATGACCCAAACAGGACACTCAATGACCCTCGCAGGACACTCATGACCCACGCAGGACACTCAATGACCCACGCAGGACACTCATGGCCCACGCAGGACACTCAATGACCCACGCAGGACACTCATGACCCATGCAGGACACTCAATGACCCACGTAGGACTCTCAATGACCAACACCGGCCACTCAATGACCCACGCAGGACTCTCAATGACTCACGCTGGACACTCATGACCCAAACAGGACACTCAATGACCCTCGCAGGACACTCATGACCCACGCAGGACACTCAATGACCCACGCAGGACACTCATGGCCCACGCAGGACACTCAATGACCCACGCAGGACACTCATGACCCATGCAGGACACTCATGACCCACACAGGACACTCAATGACCCACGCAGGACACTCAATGACCCACGCAGATTACTCAATGGCCCACGCAGGACACTGAATGACCCATGCAGGACACTCATGACCCACGCAGGAGTCTCAATGACCCACGTAGGACACTCAATGACCAACACAGGCCACTCAATGACCCACGCAGGATTCTAAATGACCCACGCTGGACACTCAATGACCCAAGCAGGACACTCAATGACCCACGCACGACACACATGACCAACACAGGGCATTCAATGATCCACGCAGGACACTCATGACCCGCGCAGGACACTCAATGACCCACGCAGGACACTCATAACCCACACAGGACACTCAATGACCCACGCAGGACACTCAATGACCCACGCAGGATACTCAATGGCCCACGCAGGACACTCAATGACCCATGCAGGACACTCATGACCCACGCAGGACACTCAATGACCCACGTAGGACACTCAATGACCAACACAGGCCACTCAATGACCCACGCAGGATTCTAAATGACCCACGCTGGACACTCAATGACCCAAGCAGGACACTCAATGACCCACGCACGACACACATGACCCACACAGGGCATTCAATGACCCACGCAGGAAACCCATGACCCACGCAGGACACTCAATGACCCACGCAGGACACTCATGACCCATGCAGTACACTCAATGACCCACACAGGACACTCAATGGCCCACGCAAGACACTCATGACCCACGCAGGAAACTCATGACCCACGCAGGACACTCAATGACCCACGTAGGACACTCAATGACCAACACAGGCCACTCAATGACCCACGCAGGATTCAAAATGACCCACGCTGGACACTCAATGACCCAAGCAGGACACTCAATGACCCACGCAGGGCACTCAATGACCCACGCAGGACACTCATGACCCATGCAGGACACTCAATGACCCAGACAGGACACTCAATGGCCCACGCAAGACACTCATGGCCCACACAGGACACTCATGACGCACGTAGGACACTCAATGACCCACGCAGGACACTCATGACCCACGCAGGACACTCAATGACCCACGCAGGACACTCATGACCCACACAGGACACTCAATGGCCCATGCAAGACACTCAATGCCCCACGCAGGATACTCAATGGCCCACGCAGGACACTCAATGACCCATGCAGGACACTCATGACCCACGTACGACACTCAATAACCAACATAGCCACTCAATGACCCACGCACGACTCTCACTGACCCACGCTGAACACTCAATGACTCACGCAGGACAGTCATGACTCACGCAGGACACTCAATGACCCATGCAGGACACTCATGACCCACGCAGGACACTGAATCACCCACGCAGGACACCCATAACCCACGCAGGTCACTCAATGACCCATGCAGGACACTCAATGACACACGCAGGACACTCATGACCCATGCAGGACACTCAATGACCCACACAGGACACTCAATGGCCCACGCAGGACACTCATGACCCACGCAGGACACTCATGACCCACGCAGGACACTCAATGACACACGCAGGACAGTCAATGACCCACACCGGACACTCAATGGCCCACGCAGGACACTCATGACCCACGCAGGACACTCAATGTCCCACTCAGGACACTCAATGACACACGCAGCACACTCAATGACCCACGCAGGACACTCAATGATCCACGCAGGTTGCTCAATGGAACACGCAGGACACTCAATGACCCTTGCAGGACACTCATGACCCACACAGGACACTCAATGACCCACGGAGGACACTCATGACCCACACAGGACACTCAATGACCCACGCAGGACACTCAATGACCCACGCAGGATATTCAATGGCCCACGCAGGACACTCAATGACACATGCAGGACACTCATGACCCACGCAGGACACTCAATGACCCACGTAGGACACTCAATCACCAACCCAGGCCACTCAATGACCCACACAGGATTCTAAATGACCCACGCTGGACACTCAATGACCCAAGCAGGACACTAATGACCCACGCAGGACACTCATGACCCACACAGGACATTCAATGACCCACGCAGGACACTCATGACCCACACAGGACACTCAATGAACCACGCAGGACACTCATGACCCATGCAGTACACTCAATGACCCACACAGGACACTCAATGGCCCACGCAGGACACTCATGACCAAGGCAGGACACTCATGACCCACGCAGGACACTCATGCCCCACGCAGGACACTCATGACACACGCAGGACACTCAATGACCCACGCAGGACACTCATGACCCACGCAGGACACTCAATGACCCACGCAGGACACTCATGACCCACACAGGACACTCAATGACCCATGCAAGACACTCAATGACACACGCAGGATACTCAATGGCCCACGCAGGACACTCAATGACCCATGCAGGACACTCATGACCCACGCAGGATACTCAATGGCCCACGCACGACACTCAATGACCAATGCAGGACACTCAATGACCCACACAGGGCACTCAATGACCCCACACAGGACACTCATGACCGACACAGGACTCTCATGACCCACGCAGGACACTCAATGGCCCATACAGGACACGCATGACCCACGCAGGACACTCACGACCCACGCAGGACACTCAATGACCCACACAGGACACTCATGACACACACAGGATACTCAATGATCCACGCAGGACACTCAATGACCCACACACAACACTCAATGACCCACACAGGACACTCAATGACCCACGCAGGACACTCATGACACACACAGGACACTCAATGACCCACGCAGCGCCCTCAATGACCCACACAGGACACTCAATGACCCACGCAGGACACTCATGACCCACACAGGACACTCATGACCCACGCAGGACAGTCAATGACCCATGCAGGACACTCAACGAACCACACAGGACACTCAATGACCCACGCAGGACACGCAATGAACCACGCTGGACACTCATGACCCAAGCAGGACACTCAATGACCCACGCAGGACACTCATGACCCACACAGGACACTCAATGACCAATGCAGGACACTCAATGACCCACACAGGACACTCAATGACCCACGCAGGGCCCTCAATGACCCACACAGGACACTCAATGACCCACGCAGGACACTCATGGCCCACACAGGACACTCATGACCCACGCAGGACAGTCAATGTCCCATGTAGGACACTTTACGAACCACACAGGACACTCAATGACCCACGCAGGACACGCAATGACCCACGCTGGACACTCATGACCCAAGCGGGACACTCAATGACCCACGCAGGACACTCATGACCCACACAGGACACTCAATGACCCACGCAGGACACTCATGACCCACGCAGGACACTCAATGACCCATGCAGGACACTCATGACCCACGCAGGACACCCAATGACCCCACAAAGGACACTCATGACCCACACAGGACACTCATGACCAAAAAAGAACACTCAATGAGCCACACACAGGACACTCATGACCCACACAGGACACCCATGACCCACACAGGACACCCAATGACCCACGCAGGATACTGAATGGCCGACGCAGGACACTCAATGACCCATGCAGGACACTCATGACCCACGCAGGACACTCAATGACCCACGTAGGACACTCAATGACCCACGCAGGATACTCAATGGCCCACGCAGGACACTCAATGACCCATGCAGGACACGCATGACCCACACAGGACACTCAATGACCCACGTAGGACACTCAATGACCAACACAGGCCACTCAATGTCCAATGCAGGATTCTCAATGACCCACGCTGGACACTCATGAACCAAGCAGGACACTCAATGACCCACGCAGGACACTCATGACCCACACAGGACACTCAATGACCCATGCAGGACACACATGACCCACGCAGGACACTCAATGACCCACGCAGGACACTCATGACCCACGCAGGACACTCAATGACCCACACAGGACACTTAATGGCCCACGCAGGACACTCATGACCCACGCAGGACACTCATGACCCACGCAGGACACTCAATGACCCACCCAGGACACTCAGTGACACACGCAGGACACTCAATGACCCACGCAGGATACTCAATGGCCCACGCAGGACACTCAATGACCCATGCAGGACACTCATGACCCACGCAGGACACTCAATGACCCACGTAGGACTCTCAATGACCAACACCGGCCACTCAATGACCCACGCAGGACTCTCAATGGCCCATACAGGACACTCAATGACCCAAGCAGGACACTCAATGACCCACGCAGGATACTGAATGGCCCATGCAGGATACTCAATGGCCCACGCAGGACACTCAATGACCCATGCAGGACACTCATGACCCACACAGGACACTCAATGACCCACGCAGGACACTCATGACCCACACAGGACACTCAATGACCCACGCAGGACACTCAATGACCCACACACGACACTCAATGACCCACACAGGACACTCAATGACCCACGCAGGACACTCATGACCCACACAGGACACTCAATGACCCACGCAGGGCCCTCAATGACCCACACAGGACACTCAATGACCCACGCAGGACACTCATGACCCACACAGGACACTCATGACCCACGCAGGACACTCAATGACCCACGCAGGACACTCAATGTCCCATGCAGGACACTCAACGAACCACACAGGACACTCAATGACCCACGCAGGACACGCAATGACCCACGCTGGACACTCATGACCCAAGCAGGACACTCAATGACCCACGCAGGACACTCATGACCCACACAGGACACTCAATGACCCACGCAGGACACTCATGACCCACGCAGGACACTCAATGACCCATGCAGGACACTCATGACCCACGCAGGACACTCAATGACCCCACAAAGGACACTCATGACCCACACAGGACACTCATGACCCACACAGGACACTCAATGAGCCACACACAGGACACTCATGACCCACACAGGACACTCATGACCCACACAGGACACCCAATGACCCACGCAGGATACTGAATGGCCGACGCAGGACACTCAATGACCCATGCAGGACACTCATGACCCACGCAGGACACTCAATGACCCACGTAGGACACTCAATGACCCACGCAGTATACTCAATGGCCCACGCAGGACACTCAATGACCCATGCAGGACACGCATGACCCACAGAGGACACTCAATGACCCACGTAGGACACTCAATGACCAACACAGGCCACTCAATGTCCAATGCAGGATTCTCAATGACCCACGCTGGACACTCATGATCCAAGCAGGACAGTCAATGACCCACGCAGGACACTCATGACCCACACAGGACACTCAATGACCCATGCAGGACACTCATGACCCACGCAGGACACTCAATGACCCACGCAGGACACTCATGACCCACGCAGGACACTCAATGACCCACACAGGACACTTAATGGCCCACGCAGGACACTCATGACCAACGCAGGACACTCATGACCCACGCAGGGCACTCAATGACCCACGCAGGACACTCAGTGACACACGCAGGACACTCAATGACCCACGCAGGATACTCAATGGCCCACGCAGGACACTCAATGACCCATGCAGGACACTCAGTGACACACGCAGGACACTCAATGACCCACGCAGGATACTCAATGGCCCACGCAGGACACTCAATGACCCACGCAGGACACTCAGTGACACACGCAGGACACTCAATGACCCACGCAGGATACTCAATGGCCCACGCAGGACACTCAATGACCCATGCAGGACACTCATGACCCACGCAGGACACTCAATGACCCACGTAGGACTCTCAATGACCAACACCGGCCACTCAATGACCCACGCAGGACTCTCAATGGCCCACACAGGACACTCAATGACCCAAGCAGGACACTCAATGACCCACGCAGGATACTCAATGGCCCACGCAGGACACTCAATGACCCATGCAGGACACTCATGACCCACGCAGGACACTCAATGACCCACGTAGGACTCTCAATGACCAACACCGGCCACTCAATGACCCACGCAGGACTCTCAATGGCCCACACAGGACACTCAATGACCCACGCTGGACACTCAATGACCCAAGCAGGACACTAATGACCCACGCAGGACACTCATGACCCACACAGGACATTCAATGACCCACGCAGGACACTCATGACCCACACAGGACACTCAATGAACCACGCAGGACACTCATGACCCATGCAGTACACTCAATGACCCACGCAGGACACTCATGACCCACACAGGACACTCATGACCCACGCAGGACAGTCAATGTCCCATGCAGGACACTTTACGAACCACACAGGACACTCAATGACCCACGCAGGACACGCAATGACCCACGCTGGACACTCATGACCCAAGCGGGACACTCAATGACCCACGCAGGACACTCATGACCCACACAGGACACTCAATGACCCACGCAGGACACTCATGACCCACGCAGGACACTCAATGACCCATGCAGGACACTCATGACCCACGCAGGACACCCAATGACCCCACAAAGGACACTCATGACCCACACAGGACACTCATGACCAAAAAAGAACACTCAATGAGCCACACACAGGACACTCATGACCCACACAGGACACCCATGACCCACACAGGACACCCAATGACCCACGCAGGATACTGAATGGCCGACGCAGGACACTCAATGACCCATGCAGGACACTCATGACCCACGCAGGACACTCAATGACCCACGTAGGACACTCAATGACCCACGCAGGATACTCAATGGCCCACGCAGGACACTCAATGACCCATGCAGGACACGCATGACCCACACAGGACACTCAATGACCCACGTAGGACACTCAATGACCAACACAGGCCACTCAATGTCCAATGCAGGATTCTCAATGACCCACGCTGGACACTCATGAACCAAGCAGGACACTCAATGACCCACGCAGGACACTCATGACCCACACAGGACACTCAATGACCCATGCAGGACACACATGACCCACGCAGGACACTCAATGACCCACGCAGGACACTCATGACCCACGCAGGACACTCAATGACCCACACAGGACACTTAATGGCCCACGCAGGACACTCATGACCCACGCAGGACACTCATGACCCACGCAGGACACTCAATGACCCACCCAGGACACTCAGTGACACACGCAGGACACTCAATGACCCACGCAGGATACTCAATGGCCCACGCAGGACACTCAATGACCCATGCAGGACACTCATGACCCACGCAGGACACTCAATGACCCACGTAGGACTCTCAATGACCAACACCGGCCACTCAATGACCCACGCAGGACTCTCAATGGCCCATACAGGACACTCAATGACCCAAGCAGGACACTCAATGACCCACGCAGGATACTGAATGGCCCACGCAGGATACTCAATGGCCCACGCAGGACACTCAATGACCCATGCAGGACACTCATGACCCACACAGGACACTCAATGACCCACGCAGGACACTCATGACCCACACAGGACACTCAATGACCCACGCAGGACACTCAATGACCCACACACGACACTCAATGACCCACACAGGACACTCAATGACCCACGCAGGACACTCATGACCCACACAGGACACTCAATGACCCACGCAGGGCCCTCAATGACCCACACAGGACACTCAATGACCCACGCAGGACACTCATGACCCACACAGGACACTCATGACCCACGCAGGACACTCAATGACCCACGCAGGACACTCAATGTCCCATGCAGGACACTCAACGAACCACACAGGACACTCAATGACCCACGCAGGACACGCAATGACCCACGCTGGACACTCATGACCCAAGCAGGACACTCAATGACCCACGCAGGACACTCATGACCCACACAGGACACTCAATGACCCACGCAGGACACTCATGACCCACGCAGGACACTCAATGACCCATGCAGGACACTCATGACCCACGCAGGACACTCAATGACCCCACAAAGGACACTCATGACCCACACAGGACACTCATGACCCACACAGGACACTCAATGAGCCACACACAGGACACTCATGACCCACACAGGACACTCATGACCCACACAGGACACCCAATGACCCACGCAGGATACTGAATGGCCGACGCAGGACACTCAATGACCCATGCAGGACACTCATGACCCACGCAGGACACTCAATGACCCACGTAGGACACTCAATGACCCACGCAGTATACTCAATGGCCCACGCAGGACACTCAATGACCCATGCAGGACACGCATGACCCACAGAGGACACTCAATGACCCACGTAGGACACTCAATGACCAACACAGGCCACTCAATGTCCAATGCAGGATTCTCAATGACCCACGCTGGACACTCATGATCCAAGCAGGACAGTCAATGACCCACGCAGGACACTCATGACCCACACAGGACACTCAATGACCCATGCAGGACACTCATGACCCACGCAGGACACTCAATGACCCACGCAGGACACTCATGACCCACGCAGGACACTCAATGACCCACACAGGACACTTAATGGCCCACGCAGGACACTCATGACCAACGCAGGACACTCATGACCCACGCAGGGCACTCAATGACCCACGCAGGACACTCAGTGACACACGCAGGACACTCAATGACCCACGCAGGATACTCAATGGCCCACGCAGGACACTCAATGACCCATGCAGGACACTCAGTGACACACGCAGGACACTCAATGACCCACGCAGGATACTCAATGGCCCACGCAGGACACTCAATGACCCACGCAGGACACTCAGTGACACACGCAGGACACTCAATGACCCACGCAGGATACTCAATGGCCCACGCAGGACACTCAATGACCCATGCAGGACACTCATGACCCACGCAGGACACTCAATGACCCACGTAGGACTCTCAATGACCAACACCGGCCACTCAATGACCCACGCAGGACTCTCAATGGCCCACACAGGACACTCAATGACCCAAGCAGGACACTCAATGACCCACGCAGGATACTCAATGGCCCATGCAGGATACTCAATGGCCCACGCAGGACACTCAATGACCCATGCAGGACACGCATGACCCACGCAGGACACTCAATGACCCACGTAGGACTCTCAATGACCAACACCGGCCACTCAATGACCCACGCAGGACTCACAATGACTCACGCTGGACACTCATGACCCAAACAGGACACTCAATGACCCACGCAGGACACTCATGACCCACGCAGGACACTCAATGACCCACGCAGGACACTCATGGCCCACGCAGGACACTCAATGACCCACGCAGGACACTCATGACCCACGCAGGACACTCATGACCCACACAGAACACTCAATGACCCACGCAGGACACTCAATGACCCACGCAGGATACTCAATGGCCCACGCAGGACACTCAATGACCCATGCAGGACACTCATGACCCACGCAGGACTCTCAATGACCCACGTAGGACACTCAATGACCCCACAAAGGACACTCATGACCCACACAGGACACTCATGACCCACACAGGACACTCAATGAGCCACACACAGGACACTCAATGACCCACGCAGGATACTGAATGGCCGTGGCAGGACACTCAATGACCCATGCAGGACACTCATGACCCACGCAGGACACTCAATGACCCACGTGGGACACTCAATGACCCTCGCAGGATACTCAATGGCCCACGCAGGACACTCAATGACCCATGCAGGACATGCATGACCCACGCAGGACACTCAATGACCCACGTAGGACACTCAATGACCAACACAGGCCACTCAATGACCCACGCAGGATTCTCAATGACCCACGCTGGACACTCATGACCCAAGCAGGACACTAAATGACCCACGCAGGACACTCATGACCCACGCAGGACACTCAATGACCCATGCAGGACACTCAATGACCCACACAGGACACTTAATGGCCCACGCAGGACATTCATGACCAACGCAGGACACTCATGACCTACGCAGGACACTCAATGACCCACGCAGGACACTCAGTGACACATGCAGGACACTCAATGACCCACGCAGGATACTCAATGGCCCACGCAGGACACTCAATGACCCACGTAGGACTCTCAATGACCAACACCGGCCACTCAATGACCCACGCAGGACTCTCAATGGCCCACACAGGACACTCAATGACCCACGCAGGACACTCAATGACCCACGCAGGATACTCAATGGCCCACGCAGGATACTCAATGGCCCACGCAGGACACTCAATGACCCATGCAGGACACTCATGACCCACGCAGGACACTCAATGACCCACATAGGACTCTCAATGACCAACAACGGCCACTCAATGACCCACGCAGGACTCTCAATGACCCACGCTTGACACTCATGACCCAAACAGGACACTCAATGACCCACGCAGGACACTCATGACCCACGCAGGACACTCAATGACCCACGCAGGACACTCATGGCCCACGCAGGACACTCAATGACCCACGCAGGACACTCATGACCCACGCAGGACACTCATGACCCACACAGGACACTCAATGACCCACGCAGGACACTCAATGACCCACGCAGGATACTCAATGACCCACGCAGGACACTCAATGACCCATGCAGGACACTCATGACCCACGCAGGACTCTCAATGACCCACGTAGGACACTCAATGACCCCACAAAGGACACTCATGACCCACACAGGACACTCATGACCCACACAGGACACTCAATGAGCCACACACAGGACACTCAATGACCCACGCAGGATACTGAATGGCCGTGGCAGGACACTCAATGACCCATGCAGGACACTCATGACCCACGCAGGACACTCAATGACCCACGTGGGACACTCAATGACCCACGCAGGATACTCAATGGCCCACGCAGGACACTCAATGACCCATGCAGGACATGCATGACCCACGCAGGACACTCAATGACCCACGTAGGACACTCAATGACCAACACAGGCCACTCAATGACCCACGCAGGATTCTCAATGACCCACGCTGGACACTCATGACCCAAGCAGGACACTAAATGACCCACGCAGGACACTCATGACCCACACAGGACACTCAATGACCCATGCAGGACGCTCATGACCCACGCAGGACACTCAATGACCCACACAGGACACTCATGACCCACGCAGGACACTCAATGACCCACACAGGACACTTAATGGCCCATGCAGGACACTCATGACCAACGAAGTACACTCATGACCTACGCAGGACACTCAATGACCCACGCAGGACACTCAGAGACACATGCAGGACACTCAATGACCCACGCAGGATACTCAATGGCCCACGCAGGACACTAAATGACCCACGTAGGACTCTTAATGACCAACACCGGCCACTCAATGACCCACGCAGGACTCTCAATGGCCCACACAGGACACTCAATGACCCACGCAGGACACTCAATGACCCACGCAGGATACTCAATGACCCACGCAGGATACTCAATGACCCATGCAGGACACTCATGACCCACGCAGGACACTCAATGACCCACATAGGACTCTCAATGACCAACAACGGCCACTCAATGACCCACGCAGGACTCTCAATGGCCCACACAGGACACTCAATGACCCACGCAGGACACTCAATGACCCACGCAGGATACTCAATGGCCCACGCAGGATACTCAATGGCCCACGCAGGACACTCAATGACCCATGCAGGACACTCATGACCCACACAGGACACTCATGACCCACACAGGACACCCAATGACCCACGCAGGACTCTCAATGGCCCACACAGGACACTCAATGACCCAAGCAGGACACTCAATGACCCACGCAGGATACTCAATGGCCCATGCAGGATACTCAATGGCCCACGCAGGACACTCAATGACCCATGCAGGACACTCATGACCCACGCAGGACACTCAATGACCCACGTAGGACTCTCAATGACCAACACCGGCCACTCAATGACCCACGCAGGACTCACAATGACTCACGCTGGACACTCATGACCCAAACAGGACACTCAATGACCCACGCAGGACACTCATGACCCACGCAGGACACTCAATGACCCACGCAGGACACTCATGGCCCACGCAGGACACTCAATGACCCACGCAGGACACTCATGACCCACGCAGGACTCTCAATGACCCACGTAGGACACTCAATGACCCCACAAAGGACACTCATGACCCACACAGGACACTCATGACCCACACAGGACACTCAATGAGCCACACACAGGACACTCAATGACCCACGCAGGATACTGAATGGCCGTGGCAGGACACTCAATGACCCATGCAGGACACTCATGACCCACGCAGGACACTCAATGACCCACGTGGGACACTCAATGACCCTCGCAGGATACTCAATGGCCCACGCAGGACACTCAATGACCCATGCAGGACATGCATGACCCACGCAGGACACTCAATGACCCACGTAGGACACTCAATGACCAACACAGGCCACTCAATGACCCACGCAGGACACTCATGACCCATGCAGGACACTCATGACCCACGCAGGACTCTCAATGACCCACGTAGGACACTCAATGACCCCACAAAGGACACTCATGACCCACACAGGACACTCATGACCCACACAGGACACTCAATGAGCCACACACAGGACACTCAATGACCCACGCAGGATACTGAATGGCCGTGGCAGGACACTCAATGACCCATGCAGGACACTCATGACCCACGCAGGACACTCAATGACCCACGTGGGACACTCAATGACCCTCGCAGGATACTCAATGGCCCACGCAGGACACTCAATGACCCATGCAGGACATGCATGACCCACGCAGGACACTCAATGACCCACGTAGGACACTCAATGACCAACACAGGCCACTCAATGACCCACGCAGGATTCTCAATGACCCACGCTGGACACTCATGACCCAAGCAGGACACTAAATGACCCACGCAGGACACTCATGACCCACGCAGGACACTCAATGACCCATGCAGGACACTCAATGACCCACACAGGACACTTAATGGCCCACGCAGGACATTCATGACCAACGCAGGACACTCATGACCTACGCAGGACACTCAATGACCCACGCAGGACACTCAGTGACACATGCAGGACACTCAATGACCCACGCAGGATACTCAATGGCCCACGCAGGACACTCAATGACCCACGTAGGACTCTCAATGACCAACACCGGCCACTCAATGACCCACGCAGGACTCTCAATGGCCCACACAGGACACTCAATGACCCACGCAGGACACTCAATGACCCACGCAGGATACTCAATGGCCCACGCAGGATACTCAATGGCCCACGCAGGACACTCAATGACCCATGCAGGACACTCATGACCCACGCAGGACACTCAATGACCCACATAGGACTCTCAATGACCAACAACGGCCACTCAATGACCCACGCAGGACTCTCAATGACCCACGCTTGACACTCATGACCCAAACAGGACACTCAATGACCCACGCAGGACACTCATGACCCACGCAGGACACTCAATGACCCACGCAGGACACTCATGGCCCACGCAGGACACTCAATGACCCACGCAGGACACTCATGACCCACGCAGGACACTCATGACCCACACAGGACACTCAATGACCCACGCAGGACACTCAATGACCCACGCAGGATACTCAATGACCCACGCAGGACACTCAATGACCCATGCAGGACACTCATGACCCACGCAGGACTCTCAATGACCCACGTAGGACACTCAATGACCCCACAAAGGACACTCATGACCCACACAGGACACTCATGACCCACACAGGACACTCAATGAGCCACACACAGGACACTCAATGACCCACGCAGGATACTGAATGGCCGTGGCAGGACACTCAATGACCCATGCAGGACACTCATGACCCACGCAGGACACTCAATGACCCACGTGGGACACTCAATGACCCACGCAGGATACTCAATGGCCCACGCAGGACACTCAATGACCCATGCAGGACATGCATGACCCACGCAGGACACTCAATGACCCACGTAGGACACTCAATGACCAACACAGGCCACTCAATGACCCACGCAGGATTCTCAATGACCCACGCTGGACACTCATGACCCAAGCAGGACACTAAATGACCCACGCAGGACACTCATGACCCACACAGGACACTCAATGACCCATGCAGGACGCTCATGACCCACGCAGGACACTCAATGACCCACACAGGACACTCATGACCCACGCAGGACACTCAATGACCCACACAGGACACTTAATGGCCCATGCAGGACACTCATGACCAACGAAGTACACTCATGACCTACGCAGGACACTCAATGACCCACGCAGGACACTCAGAGACACATGCAGGACACTCAATGACCCACGCAGGATACTCAATGGCCCACGCAGGACACTAAATGACCCACGTAGGACTCTTAATGACCAACACCGGCCACTCAATGACCCACGCAGGACTCTCAATGGCCCACACAGGACACTCAATGACCCACGCAGGACACTCAATCACCCACGCAGGATACTCAATGACCCACGCAGGATACTCAATGACCCATTCAGGACACTCATGACCCACGCAGGACACTCAATGACCCACATAGGACTCTCAATGACCAACAACGGCCACTCAATGACCCACGCAGGACTCTCAATGGCCCACACAGGACACTCAATGACCCACGCAGGACACTCAATGACCCACGCAGGATACTCAATGGCCCACGCAGGATACTCAATGGCCCACGCAGGACACTCAATGACCCATGCAGGACACTCATGACCCACACAGGACACTCATGACCCACACAGGACACCCAATGACCCACGCAGGATACTGAATGGCCGACGCAGGACACTTAATGACCCATGCAGGACACTCATGACCCACGCAGGACACTCAATGACCCACGTAGGACACTCAATGACCCACGCAGGATACTCAATGGCCGACGCAGGACACTCAATGACCCATGCAGGACACGCATGACCCACACAGGACACTCAATGACCCACGTAGGACACTCAATGACCAACACAGGCCACTCAATGTCCAATGCAGGATTCTCAATGACCCACGCTGGACACTCATGAACCAAGCAGGACACTCAATGACCCACGCAGGACACTCATGACCCACACAGGACACTCAATGACCCATGCAGGACACTCATGACCCACGCAGGACACTCAATGACCCACGCAGGACACTCATGACCCACGCAGGACACTCAATGACCCACACAGGACACTTAATGGCCCACGCAGGACACTCATGACCAACGCAGGACACTCATGACCCACGCAGGACACTCAATGACCCACGCAGGACACTCAGTGACACACACAGGACACTCAATGACCCACGCAGGATACTCAATGGCCCACGCAGGACACTCAATGACCCATGCAGGACACTCATGACCCACGCAGGACACTCAATGACCCACGTAGGACTCTCAATGACCAACACCGGCCACTCAATGACCCACGCAGGACTCTCAATGGCCCACACAGGACACTCAATGACCCAAGCAGGACACTCAATGACCCACGCAGGATACTCAATGGCCCACACAGGATACTCAATGGCCCACGCAGGACACTCAATGACCCATGCAGGGCACTCATGACCCACGCAGGACACTCAATGACCCACGTAGGACTCTCAATGACCAACACCGGCCACTCAATGACCCACGCAGGACTCTCAATGACTCACGCTGGACACTCATGACCCAAACAGGACACTCAATGACCCACGCAGGACACTCATGACCCACGCAGGACACTCAATGACCCACGCAGGACACTCATGGCCCACGCAGGACACTCAATGACCCACGCAGGACACTCATGACCCACGCAGGACACTCATGACCCACACAGGACACTCAATGACCCACGCAGGACACTCAATGACCCACGCAGGATACTCAATGGCCCACGCAGGACACTGAATGACCCATGCAGGACACTCATGACCCACGCAGGAGTCTCAATGACCCACGTAGGACACTCAATGACCAACACAGGCCACTCAATGACCCACGCAGGATTCTAAATGACCCACGCTGGACACTCAATGACCCAAGCAGGACACTCAATGACCCACGCACGACACACATGACCAACACAGGGCATTCAATTATCCACGCAGGACACTCATGACCCGCGCAGGACACTCAATGACCCACGCAGGACACTCATAACCCACACAGGACACTCAATGACCCACGCAGGACACTCAATGACCCACGCAGGATACTCAATGGCACACGCAGGACACTCAATGACCCATGCAGGACACTCATGACCCACGCAGGACACTCAATGACCCACGTAGGACACTCAATGACCAACACAGGCCACTCAATGACCCACGCAGGATTCTAAATGACCCACGCTGGACACTCAATGACCCACGCAGGACACTCATGACCCACGCAGGACACTCAATGACCCACGCAGGACACTCATGGCCCACGCAGGACACTCAATGACCCACGCAGGACACTCATGACCCACGCAGGACACTCATGACCCACACAGGACACTCAATGACCCACGCAGGACACTCAATGACCCACGCAGGATACTCAATGGCCCACGCAGGACACTGAATGACCCATGCAGGACACTCATGACCCACGCAGGAGTCTCAATGACCCACGTAGGATACTCAATGACCAACACAGGCCACTCAATGACCCACGCAGGATTCTAAATGACCCACGCTGGACACTCAATGACCCAAGCAGGACACTCAATGACCCACGCACGACACACATGACCAACACAGGGCATTCAATGATCCACGCAGGACACTCATGACCCGCGCAGGACACTCAATGACCCACGCAGGACACTCATAACCCACACAGGACACTCAATGACCCACGCAGGACACTCAATGACCCACGCAGGATACTCAATGGCACACGCAGGACACTCAATAACCCATGCAGGACACTCATGACCCACGCAGGACACTCAATGACCCACGTAGGACACTCAATGACCAACACAGGCCACTCAATGACCCACGCAGGATTCTAAATGACCCACGCTGGACACTCAATGACCCAAGCAGGACACTCAATGACCCACGCAGGACACACATGACCCACACAGGGCATTCAATGACCCACGCAGGAAACCCATGACCCACGCAGGACACTCAATGACCCACGCAGGACACTCATGACCCATGCAGTACACTCAATGACCCACACAGGACACTCAATGGCCCACGCAAGACACTCATGACCCACGCAGGAAACTCATGACCCACGCAGGACACTCAATGACCCACGTAGGACACTCAATGACCAACACAGGCCACTCAATGACCCACGCAGGATTCTAAATGACCCACGCTGGACACTCAATGACCCAAGCAGGACACTCAATGACCCACGCAGGGCACACATGACCCATGCAGGACACTCAATGACACACGCAGGACAGTCAATGACCCACACCGGACACTCAGTGGCCCACGCAGGACACTCATGACCCACGCAGGACACTCAATGTCCCACTCAGGACACTCAATGACCCACGCAGGACACTCATGACCCACACAGGACACTCAATAACCCACGCAAGACACTCAATGATCCACGCAGGTTGCTCAATGGCCCACGCAGGACACTCAATGACCCTTGCAGGACACTCAATGACCCACGCAGGACACACATGACCCACACAGGGCATTCAATGACCCACGCAGGAAACCCATGACCCACGCAGGACACTCAATGACCCACGCAGGACACTCATGACCCATGCAGTACACTCAATGACCCACACAGGACACTCAATGGCCCACGCAAGACACTCATGACCCACGCAGGAAACTCATGACCCACGCAGGACACTCAATGACCCACGTAGGACACTCAATGACCAACACAGGCCACTCAATGACCCACGCAGGATTCTAAATGACCCACGCTGGACACTCAATGACCCAAGCAGGACACTCAATGACCCACGCAGGGCACACATGACCCACACAGGGCATTCAATGACCCACGCAGGAAACCCATGACCCACGCAGGACACTCAATGACCCACGCAGGACACTCATGACCCATGCAGGACACTCAATGACCCACACAGGACACTCAATGGCCCACGCAAGACACTCATGACCCACACAGGACACTCATGACGCACGTAGGACACTCAATGACCCACGCAGGACACTCATGACCTACACAGGACACTCAATGAACCACGCAGGACACTCATGACCCACACAGGACACTCAATGGCCCATGCAAGACACTCAATGCCCCACGCAGGATACTCAATGGCCCACGCAGGACACTCAATGACCCATGCAGGACACTCATGACCCACGTATTACACTCAATGACCCACGTACGACACTCAATAACCAACACAGCCACTCAATGACCCACGCACGACTCTCACTGACCCACGCTGGACACTCAATGACTCACGCAGGACAGTCATGACTCACGCAGGAAACTCAATGACCCACGCAAGACACTCATGACCCACGCAGGACACTGAATCACCCACGCAGGACACCCATAACCCGCGCAGGTCACTCAATGACCCATGCAGGACACTCAATGACACACGCAGGACACTCATGACCCATGCAGGACACTCAATGACCCACGTACGACACTCAATAACCAACACAGCCACTCAATGACCCACGCACGACTCTCACTGACCCACGCTGGACACTCAATGACTCACGCAGGACAGTCATGACTCACGCAGGAAACTCAATGACCCACGCAGGACACTCATGACCCACGCAGGACACTCATGACTCACGCAGGACACTCAATGACACACGCAGGACAGTCAATGACCCACACCGGACAATCAATGGCCCACGCAGGACACTCATGACCCACGCAGGACACTCAATGTCCCACTCAGGACACTCAATGACACACGCAGCACACTCAATGACCCACGCAGGACACTCAATGATCCACGCAGGTTGCTCAATGGACCACGCAGGACACTCAATGACTCTTGCAGGACACTCATGACCCACGTAGGACACTCAATGACCCACGGAGGACACTCATGACCCACACAGGACACTCAATGACCCACGCAGGACACTCAATGACCCACGCAGGATATTCAATGGCCCACGCAGGACACTCAATGACACATGCAGGACACTCATGACCCACGCAGGAAACTCAATGACCCACGTAGGACACTCAATCACCAACACAGGCCACTCAATGACCCACACAGGATTCTAAATGACCCACGCTGGACACTCAATGACCCAAGCAGGACACTAATGACCCACGCAGGACACTCATGACCCACACAGGACATTCAATGACCCACGCAGGACACTCATGACCCACACAGGACACTCAATGAACCACGCAGGACACTCATGACCCATGCAGTACACTCAATGACCCACACAGGACACTCAATGGCCCACGCAGGACACTCATGACCAAGGCAGGACACTCATGACCCACGCAGGTCACTCAATGACACACGCAGGACACTCAAGGACCCACACAGGACACTCAATGACCAACGCAGGACACTCATGACCCACGCAGGACACTCAATGACCCACGCAGGACACTCATGACCCACACAGGACACTCAATGACCCATGCAAGACACTCAATGACACACGCAGGATACTCAATGGCCCACGCAGGACACTCAATGACCCATGCAGGACACTCATGACCCACGTAGGACACTCAATGACCCACGTACGACACTCAATAACCAACACAGCCACTCAATGACCCACGCACGACTCTCAATGACCCACGCTGGACACTCAATGACCCACGCAGGACAGTCATGACTCACGCAGGACACTCAATGACCCACGCAGGACACTGAATCACCCACGCAGGACACCCATGACCCATGCAGGACACTCTATGACCCACGCAGGACACTCATGACCCATGCAGTACACTCAATGACCCACACAGGACACTCATGACCCACACAGCACACTCAATGACCCATGCAAGACACTCAATGACACACGCAGGATACTCAATGGCCCACGCAGGACACTCATGACCCACGCAGGACACTCATGACCCACGCAGGACACTCAATGACACACGCAGGACAGTCAATGACCCACACCGGACACTCAATGGCCCACGCAGGACACTCATGACCCACGCAGGACACTCAATGTCCCACGCAGGACACTCAATGATCCACGCAGGTTGCTCAATGGACCACGCAGGACACTCAATGACTCTTGCAGGACACTCATGACCCACGTAGGACACTCAATGACCCACGGAGGACACTCATGACCCACACAGGACACTCAATGACCCACGCAGGACACTCAATGACCCACGCAGGATATTCAATGGCCCACGCAGGACACTCAATGACACATGCAGGACACTCATGACCCACGCAGGACACTCAATGACCCACGTAGGACACTCAATCACCAACACAGGCCACTCAATGACCCACACAGGATTCTAAATGACCCACGCTGGACACTCAATGACCCACGCAGGACAGTCAGGACTCACGCAGGACACTCAATGACCCACGCAGGACACTGAATCACCCACGCAGGACACCCATGACCCATGCAGGACACTCAATGACCCACGCAGGACACTCATGACCCATGCAGTACACTCAATGACCCACACAGGACACTCAATGGCCCACGCAGAACACTCATGACCAACGCAGGACACTCATGACCCACGCAGGTCATTCAATGACACACGCAGGACACTCAAGGACCCACACAGGACACTCAATGGCCCACGCAGGACACTCATGCCCCACGCAGGACACTCATGACACACGGTGGACACTCAATGACCCACGCAGGACACTCATGACCCACGCAGGACACTCAATGACCCACGCAGGACACTCATGACCCACACAGGACACTCAATGACCCATGCAAGACACTCAATGACACACGCAGGATACTCAATGGCCCACGCAGGACACTCAATCACCCATGCAGGACACTCATGACCCACGTAGGACACTCAATGACCCACGTACGACACTCAATAACCAACACAGCCACTCAATGACCCACGCACGACTCTCAATGACCCACGCTGGACACTCAATGACCCACGCAGGATACTCAATGGCCCACGCAGGACACTCAATGACCCATGCAGGACACTCATGACCCACGTAGGACACTCAATGACCCACGTACGACACTCAATAACCAACACAGCCACTCAATGACCCACGCACGACTCTCACTGACGCACGCTGGACACTCAATGACCCACGCAGGACAGTCATGACTCACGCAGGACACTCAATGACCCACGCAGGACACTCATGACTCACGCAGGACACTGAATCACCCACGCAGGACACCCATAACCCACACAGGTCACTCAATGACCCATGCAGGACACTCAATGACACACGCAGGACACTCATGACCCACGCAGGACACTCATGACCCACGCAGGACACTCATGACCCACGCAGGACACTCAATGACACACGCAGGACAGTCAATGACCCACACCGGACACTCAATGGCCCACGCAGGACACTCATGACCCACGCAGGACACTCAATGTCCCACTCAGGACACTCAATGACCCACGCAGGACACTCATGACCCACACAGGACACTCAATAACCCACGCAAGACACTCAATGATCCACGCAGGTTGCTCAATGGCCCACGCAGGACACTCAATGACCCTTGCAGGACACTCAATGACCCACGCAGGACACACATGACCCACACAGGGCATTCAATGACCCACGCAGGAAACCCATGACCCACGCAGGACACTCAATGACCCACGCAGGACACTCATGACCCATGCAGTACACTCAATGACCCACACAGGACACTCAATGGCCCACGCAAGACACTCATGACCCACGCAGGAAACTCATGACCCACGCAGGACACTCAATGACCCACGTAGGACACTCAATGACCAACACAGGCCACTCAATGACCCACGCAGGATTCTAAATGACCCACGCTGGACACTCAATGACCCAAGCAGGACACTCAATGACCCACGCAGGGCACACATGACCCACACAGGGCATTCAATGACCCACGCAGGAAACCCATGACCCACGCAGGACACTCAATGACCCACGCAGGACACTCATGACCCATGCAGGACACTCAATGACCCACACAGGACACTCAATGGCCCACGCAAGACACTCATGACCCACACAGGACACTCATGACGCACGTAGGACACTCAATGACCCACGCAGGACACTCATGACCCACGCAGGACACTCAATGACCCACGCAGGACACTCATGACCCACACAGGACACTCAATGGCCCATGCAAGACACTCAATGCCCCACGCAGGATACTCAATGGCCCACGCAGGACACTCAATGACCCATGCAGGACACTCATGACCCACGTATTACACTCAATGACCCACGTACGACACTCAATAACCAACACAGCCACTCAATGACCCACGCACGACTCTCACTGACCCATGCTGGACACTCAATGACTCACGCAGGACAGTCATGACTCACGCAGGAAACTCAATGACCCACGCAGGACACTCATGACCCACGCAGGACACTGAATCCCCCACGCAGGACACCCATAACCCACGCAGGTCACTCAATGACCCATGCAGGACACTCAATGACACACGCAGGACACTCATGACCCATGCAGGACACTCAATGACCCACATAGGACACTCAATGGCCCACGCAGGACACTCATGACCCACGCAGGACACTCATGACCCACGCAGGACACTCAATGACACACGCAGGACAGTCAATGACCCACACCGGACACTCAATGACCCACGCAGGACACACATGACCCACGCAGGACACTCAATGTCCCACTCAGGACACTCAATGACACACGCAGCACACTCAATGACCCACGCAGGACACTCAATGATCCACGCAGGTTGCTCAATGGACCACGCAGGACACTCAATGACTCTTGCAGGACACTCATGACCCACGTAGGACACTCAATGACCCACGGAGGACACTCAATGACCCACCCAGGATATTCAATGGCCCAAGCAGGACACTCAATGACACATGCAGGACACTCATGACCCACGCAGGACACTCAATGACCCACGTAGGACACTCAATCACCAACACAGGCCACTCAATGACCCACACAGGATTCTAAATGACCCACGCTGGACACTCAATGACCCAAGCAGGACACTAATGACCCACGCAGGACACTCATGACCCACACAGGACATTCAATGACCCACGCAGGACACTCATGACCCACACAGGACACTCAATGAACCACGCAGGACACTCATGACCCATGCAGTACACTCAATGACACACACAGGACACTCAATGGCCCACGCAGGACACTCATGACCAAGGCAGGACACTCATGACCCACGCAGGTCACTCAATGACACACGCAGGACACTCAAGGACCCACACAGGACACTCAATGACCCACGCAGGACACTCATGACCCACGCAGGACACTCAATGACCCACGCAGGACACTCATGACCCACACAGGACACTCAATGACCCATGCAAGACACTCAATGACACACGCAGGATACTCAATGGCCCACGCAGGACACTCAATGACCCATGCAGGACACTCATGACCCACGTAGGACACTCAATGACCCACGTACGACACTCAATAACCAACACAGCCACTCAATGACCCACGCACGACTCTCAATGACCCACGCTGGACACTCAATGACCCACGCAGGACAGTCATGACTCACGCAGGACACTCAATGACCCACGCAGGACACTGAATCACCCACGCAGGACACCCATGACCCATGCAGGACACTCTATGACCCACGCAGGACACTCATGACCCATGCAGTACACTCAATGACCCACACAGGACACTCATGACCCACACAGCACACTCAATGACCCATGCAAGACACTCAATGACACACGCAGGATACTCAATGGCCCACGCAGGACACTCATGACCCACGCAGGACACTCATGACCCATGCAGGACACTCAATGACACACGCAGGACAGTCAATGACCCACACCGGACACTCAGTGGCCCACGCAGGACACTCATGACCCACGCAGGACACTCAATGTCCCACTCAGGACACTCAATGACACACGCAGGACACTCATGACCCACGCAGGACACTCAATGACCCACGCAGGACACTCATGACCCACACAGGACACTCAATGACCCATGCAAGACACTCAATGACACACGCAGGATACTCAATGGCCCACGCAGGACACTCAATGACCCATGCAGGACACTCATGACCCACGTAGGACACTCAATGACCCACGTACGACACTCAATAACCAACACAGCCACTCAATGACCCACGCACGACTCTCAATGACCCACGCTGGACACTCAATGACCCACGCAGGACAGTCATGACTCACGCAGGACACTCAATGACCCACGCAGGACACTGAAACACCCACGCAGGACACCCATGACCCATGCAGGACACTCTATGACCCACGCAGGACACTCATGACCCATGCAGTACACTCAATGACCCACACAGGACACTCATGACCCACACAGCACACTCAATGACCCATGCAAGACACTCAATGACACACGCAGGATACTCAATGGCCCACGCAGGACACTCATGACCCACGCAGGACACTCATGACCCATGCAGGACACTCAATGACACACGCAGGACAGTCAATGACCCACACCGGACACTCAGTGGCCCACGCAGGACACTCATGACCCACGCAGGACACTCAATGTCCCACTCAGGACACTCAATGACACACGCAGCACACTCAATGACCCACGCAGGACACTCAATGATCCACGCAGGTTGCTCAATGGACCACGCAGGACACTCAATGACTCTTGCAGGACACTCATGACCCACGTAGGACACTCAATGACCCACGGAGGACACTCATGACCCACACAGGACACTCAATGACCCACGCAGGACACTCAATGACCCACGCAGGATATTCAATGGCCCACGCAGGACACTCAATGACACATGCAGGACACTCATGACCCACGCAGGACACTCAATGACCCACGTAGGACACTCAATCACCAACACAGGCCACTCAATGACCCACACAGGATTCTAAATGACCCACGCTGGACACTCAATGACCCAAGCAGGACACTAATGACCCACGCAGGACACTCATGACCCACACAGGACATTCAATGACCCACGCAGGACACTCATGACCCACACAGGACACTCAATGAACCACGCAGGACACTCATGACCCATGCAGTACACTCAATGACCCACACAGGACACTCAATGGCCCACGCAGGACACTCATGACCAAGGCAGGACACTCATGACCCACGCAGGTCACTCAATGACACACGCAGGACACTCAAGGACCCACACAGGACACTCAATGGCCCACGCAGGACACTCATGCCCCACGCAGGACACTCATGACACACGCAGGACACTCAATGACCCACGCAGGACACTCATGACCCACGCAGGACACTCAATGACCCACGCAGGACACTCATGACCCACACAGGACACTCAATGACCCATGCAAGACACTCAATGACACACGCAGGATACTCAATGGCCCACGCAGGACACTCAATGACCCATGCAGGACACTCATGACCCACGTAGGACACTCAATGACCCACGTACGACACTCAATAACCAACACAGCCACTCAATGACCCACGCACGACTCTCAATGACCCACGCTGGACACTCAATGACCCACGCAGGACAGTCATGACTCACGCAGGACACTCAATGACCCACGCAGGACACTGAATCACCCACGCAGGACACCCATGACCCATGCAGGACACTCTATGACCCACGCAGGACACTCATGGCCCATGCAGTACACTCAATGACCCACACAGGACACTCAATGGCCCACGCAGAACACTCATGACCAACGCAGGACACTCATGACCCACGCAGGTCATTCAATGACACACGCAGGACACTCAAGGACCCACACAGGACACTCAATGGCCCACGCAGGACACTCAATGACCCACGTACGACACTCAATAACCAACACAGCCACTCAATGACCCACGCACGACTCTCAATGACCCACGCTGGACACTCAATGACCCACGCAGGACAGTCATGACTCACGCAGGACACTCAATGACCCACGCAGGACACTGAATCACCCACGCAGGACACCCATGACCCATGCAGGACACTCTATGACCCACGCAGGACACTCATGACCCATGCAGTACACTCAATGACCCACACAGGACACTCATGACCCACACAGCACACTCAATGACCCATGCAAGACACTCAATGACACACGCAGGATACTCAATGGCCCACGCAGGACACTCATGACCCACGCAGGACACTCATGACCCATGCAGGACACTCAATGACACACGCAGGACAGTCAATGACCCACACCGGACACTCAGTGGCCCACGCAGGACACTCATGACCCACGCAGGACACTCAATGTCCCACTCAGGACACTCAATGACACACGCAGGACACTCATGACCCACGCAGGACACTCAATGACCCACGCAGGACACTCATGACCCACACAGGACACTCAATGACCCATGCAAGACACTCAATGACACACGCAGGATACTCAATGGCCCACGCAGGACACTCAATGACCCATGCAGGACACTCATGACCCACGTAGGACACTCAATGACCCACGTACGACACTCAATAACCAACACAGCCACTCAATGACCCACGCACGACTCTCAATGACCCACGCTGGACACTCAATGACCCACGCAGGACAGTCATGACTCACGCAGGACACTCAATGACCCACGCAGGACACTGAAACACCCACGCAGGACACCCATGACCCATGCAGGACACTCTATGACCCACGCAGGACACTCATGACCCATGCAGTACACTCAATGACCCACACAGGACACTCATGACCCACACAGCACACTCAATGACCCATGCAAGACACTCAATGACACACGCAGGATACTCAATGGCCCACGCAGGACACTCATGACCCACGCAGGACACTCATGACCCATGCAGGACACTCAATGACACACGCAGGACAGTCAATGACCCACACCGGACACTCAGTGGCCCACGCAGGACACTCATGACCCACGCAGGACACTCAATGTCCCACTCAGGACACTCAATGACACACGCAGCACACTCAATGACCCACGCAGGACACTCAATGATCCACGCAGGTTGCTCAATGGACCACGCAGGACACTCAATGACTCTTGCAGGACACTCATGACCCACGTAGGACACTCAATGACCCACGGAGGACACTCATGACCCACACAGGACACTCAATGACCCACGCAGGACACTCAATGACCCACGCAGGATATTCAATGGCCCACGCAGGACACTCAATGACACATGCAGGACACTCATGACCCACGCAGGACACTCAATGACCCACGTAGGACACTCAATCACCAACACAGGCCACTCAATGACCCACACAGGATTCTAAATGACCCACGCTGGACACTCAATGACCCAAGCAGGACACTAATGACCCACGCAGGACACTCATGACCCACACAGGACATTCAATGACCCACGCAGGACACTCATGACCCACACAGGACACTCAATGAACCACGCAGGACACTCATGACCCATGCAGTACACTCAATGACCCACACAGGACACTCAATGGCCCACGCAGGACACTCATGACCAAGGCAGGACACTCATGACCCACGCAGGTCACTCAATGACACACGCAGGACACTCAAGGACCCACACAGGACACTCAATGGCCCACGCAGGACACTCATGCCCCACGCAGGACACTCATGACACACGCAGGACACTCAATGACCCACGCAGGACACTCATGACCCACGCAGGACACTCAATGACCCACGCAGGACACTCATGACCCACACAGGACACTCAATGACCCATGCAAGACACTCAATGACACACGCAGGATACTCAATGGCCCACGCAGGACACTCAATGACCCATGCAGGACACTCATGACCCACGTAGGACACTCAATGACCCACGTACGACACTCAATAACCAACACAGCCACTCAATGACCCACGCACGACTCTCAATGACCCACGCTGGACACTCAATGACCCACGCAGGACAGTCATGACTCACGCAGGACACTCAATGACCCACGCAGGACACTGAATCACCCACGCAGGACACCCATGACCCATGCAGGACACTCTATGACCCACGCAGGACACTCATGGCCCATGCAGTACACTCAATGACCCACACAGGACACTCAATGGCCCACGCAGAACACTCATGACCAACGCAGGACACTCATGACCCACGCAGGTCATTCAATGACACACGCAGGACACTCAAGGACCCACACAGGACACTCAATGGCCCACGCAGGACACTCATGCCCCACGCAGGACACTCATGACACACGCTGGACACTCAATGACCCACGCAGGACACTCATGACCCACGCAGGACACCCAATGACCCACGCAGGACACTCATGACCCACACAGGACACTCAATGACCCATGCAAGACACTCAATGACACACGCAGGATACTCAATGGCCCACGCAGGACACTCATGACCCACGCAGAACACTCATGACCCACGCAGGACACTCAATGACACACGCAGGACAGTCAATGACCCACACCGGACACTCAATGGCCCACGCAGGACACTCATGACCCACGCAGGACACTCAATGTCCCACTCAGGATACTCAATGACACACGCAGCACACTCAATGACCCACGCAGGACACTCAATGATCCACGCAGGTTGCTCAATGGACCACGCAGGACACACAATGACTCTTGCAGGACACTCATGACCCACGTAGGACACTCAATGACCCACGGAGGACACTCATGACCCACACAGGACACTCAATGACCCACGCAGGACACTCAATGACCCACGCAGGATATTCAATGGCCCAAGCAGGACACTCAATGACACATGCAGGACACTCATGACCCACGCAGGACACTCAATGACCCACGTAGGACACTCAATCACCAACACAGGCCACTCAATGACCCATACAGGATTCTAAATGACCCACGCTGGACACTCAATGACCCAAGCAGGACACTAATGACCCACGCAGGACACTCATGACCCACACAGGACATTCAATGACCCACGCAGGACACTCATGACCCACACAGGACACTCAATGAACCACGCAGGACACTCATGACCCATGCAGTACACTCAATGACCCACACAGGACACTCAATGGCCCACGCAGGACACTCATGACCAAGGCAGGACACTCATGACCCACGCAGGTCACTCAATGACACACGCAGGACACTCAAGGACCCACACAGGACACTCAATGGCCCACGCAGGACACTCATGCCCCACGCAGGACACTCATGACACACGCAGGACACTCAATGACCCACGCAGGACACTCATGACCCACGCAGGACACTCAATGACCCACGCAGGCCACTCATGACCCACACAGGACACTCAATGACCCATGCAAGACACTCAATGACACACGCAGGATACTCAATGGCCCACGCAGGGCACTCAATGACCCATGCAGGACACTCATGACCCACGTAGGACACTCAATGACCCACGTACGACACTCAATAACCAACACAGCCACTCAATGACCCATGCACGACTCTCAATAACCCACGCTGGACACTCAATGACCCACGCAGGACAGTCATGACTCACGCAGGACACTCAATGACCCACGCAGGACACTGAATCACCCACGCAGGACACCCATGACCCATGCAGGACACTCAATGACCCACGCAGGACACTCATGACCCATGCAGTACACTCAATGACCCACACAGGACACTCAATGGCCCACGCAGAACACTCATGACCAACGCAGGACACTCATGACCCACGCAGGTCATTCAATGACACACGCAGGACACTCAAGGACCCACACAGGACACTCAATAGCCCACGCAGGACACTCATGCCCCACGCAGGACACTCATGACACACGCTGGACACTCAATGACCCACGCAGGACACTCATGACCCACGCAGGACACTCAATGACCCACGCAGGACACTCATGACCCACACAGGACACTCAATGACACATGCAAGACACTCAATGACACACGCAGGATACTCAATGGCCCACGCAGGACACTCAATGACCCATGCAGGACACTCATGACCCACGTAGGACACTCAATGACCCACGTACGACACTCAATAACCAACACAGCCACTCAATGACCCACGCACGACTCTCAATGACCCACGCTGGACACTCAATGACCCACGCAGGATACTCAATGGCCCACGCAGGACACTCAATGACCCATGCAGGACACTCATGACCCACGTAGGACACTCAATGACCCACGTACGACACTCAATAACCAACACAGCCACTCAATGACCCACGCACGACTCTCACTGACCCACGCTGGACACTCAATGACCCACGCAGGACAGTCATGACTCACGCAGGACACTCAATGACCCACGCAGGACACTCATGACCCACGCAGGACACTGAAGCACCCACGCAGGACACCCATAACCCACACAGGTCACTCAATGACCCATGCAGGACACTCAATGACACACGCAGGACACTCATGACCCATGCAGGACACTCAATGACCCACACAGGACACTCAATGGCCCACGCAGGACACTCATGACCCACGCAGGACACTCATGACCCACGCAGGACACTCAATGACACACGCAGGACACTCATGACCCACACAGGACACTCAATAACCCACGCAAGACACTCAATGATCCACGCAGGTTGCTCAATGGCCCACGCAGGACACTCAATGACCCTTGCAGGACACTCATGACCCTCGTAGGACACTCAATGACCCACGGAGGACACTCATGACCCACACAGGACACTCAATGACCCACGCTGGACAATCAATGGCCCACGCAGGATATTCAATGGCCCACGCAGGACACTCAATGACGCATGCAGGACACTCATGACCCACGCAGGACACTCAATGACCCACGTAGGACACTCAATCACCAGCACAGGCCACTCAATGACCCACACAGGATTCTAAATGACCCACGCTGGACACTCAATGACCCAAGCAGGACACTCAATGACCCACGCAGGACACTCATGACCCACACAGGACATTCAATGACCCACGCAGGACACTCATGACCCACACAGGACACTCAATGACCCACGCAGGACACTCATGACCCATGCAGTACACTCAATGACCCACACAGGACAACCAATGGCCCACGCAGGACACTCATGACCAACGCAGGACACTCATGACCCACGCAGGTCACTCAATGACACACGCAGGACACTCAAGGACCCACACAGGACACTCAATGGCCCACGCAGGACACTCATGCCCCACGCAGGACACTCATGACACACGCAGGACACTCAATGACCCACGCAGGACACTCATGACCCACGCAGGACACTCAATGACCCACGCAGGACACTCATGACCCACACAGGACACTCAATGACCCATGCAAGACACTCAATGACACACGCAGGATACTCAATGGCCCACGCAGGACACTCAATGACCCATGCAGGACACTCATGACCCACGTAGGACACTCAATGACCCAAGTACGACACTCAATAACCAACACAGCCACTCAATGACCCACGCACGACACTCAATGACCCACGCTGGACACTCAATGACCCACGCAGGACAGTCATGACTCACGCAGGACACTCAATGACCCACGCAGGACACTCATGACCCACGCAGGACACTGAATCACCCACGCAGGACACCCAAGACCCACGCAGGACACTCAATGACCCACGCAGGACACTGAATCACCCACACAGGACACTCAATGGTCCACGCAGGACACTCATGATCCAAACAGGGGACACTCAAAGTCCGACGCAGGACACTCATGACCCACGCAGGACACTCAATGACCCACGCAGGACACTCATGACCCACACAGGACACTCAATGACCCATGCAAGACACTCATGACCCACGTAGGACACTCAATGACCCACGTACGACACTCATGACCCACGTAGGACACTCAATGACCCACGCAGGACACTCATGACCCACACAGGACACTCAATGACCCACGCAGGATACTCAATGGCCCACGCAGGACACTCAATGACCCATGCAGGACACTCATGACCCACGTAGGACACTCAATGACCCACGTACGACACTCAATAACCAACACAGCCACTCAATGACCCACGCACGACTCTCACTGACCCACGCTGGACACTCAATGACCCACGCAGGACAGTCATGACTCACGCAGGACACTCAATGACCCACGCAGGACACTCATGACCCACGCAGGACACTGAATCACCCACGCAGGACACCCATAACCCACACAGGTCACTCAATGACCCATGCAGGACACTCAATGACACACGCAGGACACTCATGACCCATGCAGGACACTCAATGACCCACACAGGACACTCAATGGCCCACGCAGGACACTCATGACCCACGCAGGACACTCATGACCCACGCAGGACACTCAATGACACACGCAGGACAGTCAATGACCCACACCGGACACTCAATGGCCCACGCAGGACACTCATGACCCACGCAGGACACTCAATGTCCCACTCAGGACACTCAATGACCCACGCAGGACACTCATGACCCACACAGGATACTCAATAACCCACGCAAGACACTCAATGATCCACGCAGGTTGCTCAATGGCCCACGCAGGACACTCAATGACCCTTGCAGGACACTCATGACCCTCGTAGGACACTCAATGACCCACGGAGGACACTCATGACCCACACAGGACACTCAATGACCCACGCTGGACAATCAATGGCCCACGCAGGATATTCAATGGCCCACGCAGGACACTCAATGACGCATGCAGGACACTCATGACCCACGCAGGACACTCAATGACCCACGTAGGACACTCAATCACCAGCACAGGCCACTCAATGACCCACACAGGATTCTAAATGACCCACGCTGGACACTCAATGACCCAAGCAGGACACTCAATGACCCACGCAGGACACTCATGACCCACACAGGACATTCAATGACCCACGCAGGACACTCATGACCCACACAGGACACTCAATGACCCACGCAGGACACTCATGACCCATGCAGTACACTCAATGACCCACACAGGACAACCAATGGCCCACGCAGGACACTCATGACCAACGCAGGACACTCATGACCCACGCAGGTCACTCAATGACACACGCAGGACACTCAAGGACCCACACAGGACACTCAATGGCCCACGCAGGACACTCATGCCCCACGCAGGACACTCATGACACACGCAGGACACTCAATGACCCACGCAGGACACTCATGACCCACGCAGGACACTCAATGACCCACGCAGGACACTCATGACCCACACAGGACACTCAATGACCCATGCAAGACACTCAATGACACACGCAGGATACTCAATGGCCCACGCAGGACACTCAATGACCCATGCAGGACACTCATGACCCACGTAGGACACTCAATGACCCAAGTACGACACTCAATAACCAACACAGCCACTCAATGACCCACGCACGACACTCAATGACCCACGCTGGACACTCAATGACCCACGCAGGACAGTCATGACTCACGCAGGACACTCAATGACCCACGCAGGACACTCATGACCCACGCAGGACACTGAATCACCCACGCAGGACACCCAAGACCCACGCAGGACACTCAATGACCCACGCAGGACACTGAATCACCCACACAGGACACTCAATGGTCCACGCAGGACACTCATGACCCAAACAGGGGACACTCAAAGTCCGACGCAGGACACTCATGACCCACGCAGGACACTCAATGACCCACGCAGGACACTCATGACCCACACAGGACACTCAAGGACCCATGCAAGACACTCAATGACACACGCAGGATACTCAATGGCCCACGCAGGACACTCAATGACCCATGCAGGACACTCATGACCCACGTAGGACACTCAATGACCCAAGTACGACACTCAATAACCAACACAGCCACTCAATGACCCACGCACGACTCTCAATGACCCACGCTGGACACTCAATGACCCACGCAGGACAGTCATGACTCACGCAGGACACTCAATGACCCACGCAGGACACTCATGACCCACGCAGGACACTGAATCACCCACGCAGGACACCCATGACCCACGCAGGACACTCAATGACCCACGCAGGACACTCATGACTCATGCAGTACACTCAATGACCCACAGAGGACACTCCATGGCCCACGCAGAACACTCATGACCAATGCAGGACACTCATGACCCACGCAGGTCATTCAATGACACATGCAGGACACTCAAGGACCCACACAGGACACTCAATGGCCCACGCTGGACACTCATGCCCCACGCAGGACACTCATGACACACGCAGGACACTCAATGACCCACGCAGGACACTCATGACCCACGCAGGACACTCAATGACCCACGCAGGACACTCATGACCCACACAGGACACTCAATGACCCATGCAAGACACTCATGACCCACGTAGGACACTCAATGACCCACGTACGACACTCATGACCCACGTAGGACACTCAATGACCCACGCAGGACACTCATGACCCACACAGGACACTCAATGACCCACGCAGGACACTCATGACCCACACAGGACACTCAATGACCCATGCAAGACACTCATGACCCACGTAGGACACTCAATGACCCACGTACGACACTCATGACCCACGTAGGACACTCAATGACCCACGTACGACACTCATGACCCACGTAGGACACTCAATGACCCACGCAGGACACTCATGACCCACACAGGACACTCAATGACCCACGCAGGATACTCAATGGCCCACACAGGACACTCAATGACCCATGCAGGACACTCATGACCCACGTAGGACACTCAATGACCCACATACGACACTCAATAACCAACACAGCCACTCAATGACCCACGCACGACTCTCAATGACCCACGCTGAACACTCTATGACCCACGCAGGATACTCAATGGCCCACGCAGGACACTCAATGACCCATGCAGGACACTCACGTCCCACGTAGGACACTCAATGACCCACGTACGACACTCAATAACCAACACAGCCACTCAATGACCCACGCACGACTCTCACTGACCCACGCTGGACACTCAATGACCCACGCAGGACAGTCATGACTCACGCAGGACACTCAATGACCCACGCAGGACACTCATGACCCACGCAGGACACCCATAACCCACACAGGTCACTCAATGACCCATGCAGGACACTCAATGACACACGCAGGACACTCATGACCCACGAAGGACACTCATGACCCACGTAGGACACTCAATGACACACGCAGGACAGTCAATGACCCACACCGGACACTCAATGGCCCACGCAGGACACTCATGACCCACGCAGGACACTCAATGTCCCACTCAGGACACTCAATGACCCACGCAGGACACTCATGACCCACACAGGACACTCAATAACCCACGCAAGGCACTCAATGATCCACGCAGGTTGCTCAATGGCCCACGCAGGACACTCAATGACCCTTGCAGGACACTCATGACCCGCGTAGGACACTCAATGACCCACAGAGGACACTCATGACCCACACAGAACACTCAATGACCCACGCAGGACACTCAATGACCCACGCAGGATATTCAATGGCCCACGCAGGACACTCAATGACACATGCAGGACACTCATGACCCACGCAGGACACTCAATGACCCACGTAGGACACTCAATCACCAACACAGGCCACTCAATGACCCACACAGGATTCTAAATGACCCACGCTGGACACTCAATGACCCAAGCAGGACACTCAATGACCCACGCAGGACACTCATGACCCACACAGGACATTCAATGACCCACGCAGGACACTCATGACCCACACAGGACACTCAATGACCCACGCAGGACACTCATGACCCATGCAGTACACTCAATGACCCACACAGGACACTCAATGGCCCACGCAGGACACTCATGACAAACGCAGGACACTCATGACCCACGCAGGTCACTCAATGACACACGCAGGACACTCAAGGACCCACACAGGACACTCAATGGCCCATGCAGGACACTCATGCCCCACGCAGGACACTCATGACACACGCAGGACACTCAATGACCCACGCAGGACACTCATGACCCACGCAGGACACTCAATGACCCACGCAGGATACTCAATGGCCCACGCAGGACACTCAATGACCCATGCAGGACACTCATGACCCACGTAGGACACTCAATGACCCAAGTACGACACTCAATAACCAACACAGCCACTCAATGACCCACGCACGACTCTCAATGACCCACACTGGACACTCAATGACCCACGCAGGACAGTCATGACTCACGCAGGACACTCAATGACCCACGCAGGACACTCATGACCCACGCAGGACACTGAATCACCCACGCAGGACACCCAAGACCCACGCAGGACACTCAATGACCCACGCAGGACACTGAATCACCCACACAGGACACTCAATGGCCCACGCAGGACACTCATGACCCAAACAGGGGACACTCAAAGTCCCACGCAGGACACTCATGACCCACGCAGGACACTCAATGACCCACGCAGGACACTCATGACCCACACAGGACATTCAATGACCCACGCAGGACACTCATGACCCACACAGGACACTCAATGACCCACGCAGGACACTCATGACCCATGCAGTACACTCAATGACCCACACAGGACACTCAATGGCCCACGCAGAACACTCATGACCAACGCAGCACACTCATGACCCACGCAGATCATTCAATGACACACGCTGGACACTCAAGGACCCACACAGGACACTCAATGGCCCACGCAGGACACTCATGCCCCACGCAGGACACTCATGACACACGCAGGACACTCAATGACCCACGCAGGACACTCATGACCCACGCAGGACACTCAATGACCCACACAGGACACTCATGACCCACACAGGACACTCAATGACCCATGCAAGACACTCAATGACACACGCAGGATACTCAATGGCCCACGCAGGACACTCAATTACCCATGCAGGACACTCATGACCCACGTAGGACACTCAATGACCCACGTACGACACTCAATAACCAACACGGCCACTCAATGACCCACGCACGACTCTCAATGACCCACGCTGGACACTCAATGGCCCACGCAGAACACTCATGACCAACGCAGGACACTCATGACCCACGCAGGTCATTCAATGACACTTGCAGCACACTCAAGGACCCACACAGGACACTCAATGGCCCACGCTGGACACTCATGCCCCACGCAGGACACTCATGACACACGCAGGACACTCAATTACCCACGCAGGACACTCATGACCCATGCAGGACACTCAATGACCCACGCAGGACACTCATGACCCACACAGGACACTCAATGACCCATGCAAGACACTCATGACCCACGTAGGACACTCAATGACCCACGTACGACACTCATGACCCACGTAGGACACTCAATGACCCACGCAGGACACTCATGACCCACACAGGACACTCAATGACCCACGCAGGATACTCAATGGCCCACGCAGGACACTCAATGACACATGCAGGACACTCATGACCCACGTAGGACACTCAATGACCCACGTACGACACTCAATAACCAACACAGCCACTCAATGACCCACGCACGACTCTCAATGACCCACGCTGAACACTCTATGACCCACGCAGGATACTCAATGGCCCACGCAGGACACTCAATGACCCATGCAGGACACTCACGTCCCACGTAGGACACTCAATGACCCACGTACGACACTCAATAACCAACACAGCCACTCAATGACCCACGCACGACTCTCACTGACCCACGCTGGACACTCAATGACCCACGCAGGACAGTCATGACTCACGCAGGACACTCAATGACCCACGCAGGACACTCATGACCCATGCAGGACACCCATAACCCACACAGGTCACTCAATGACCCATGCAGGACACTCAATGACACACGCAGGACACTCATGACCCACGAAGGACACTCATGACCCACGTAGGACACTCAATGACACACGCAGGACAGTCAATGACCCACACCGGACACTCAATGGCCCACGCAGGACACTCATGACCCACGCAGGACACTCAATGTCCCACTCAGGACACTCAATGACCCACTCAGGACACTCATGACCCACACAGGACACTCAATAACCCACGCAAGACACTCAATGATCCACGCAGGTTGCTCAATGGCCCACGCAGGACACTCAATGACCCTTGCAGGACACTCATGACCCGCGTAGGACACTCAATGACCCACGGAGGACACTCATGACCCACACAGGACACTCAATGACCCACGCAGGACACTCAATGACCCACGCAGGATATTCAATGGCCCACGCAGGACACTCAATGACACATGCAGGACACTCATGACCCACGCAGGACACGCAATGACCCACTTAGGACACTCAATCACCAACACAGGCCACTCAATGACCCACACAGGATTCTAAATGACCCACGCTGGACACTCAATGACCCAAGCAGGACACTCAATGACCCACGCAGGACACTCATGACCCACACAGGACATTCAATGACCCACGCAGGACACTCATGACCCACACAGGACACTCAATACCCACGCAGGACACTCATGACCCATGCAGTACACTCAATGACCCACACAGGACACTCAATGGCCCACGCAGGACACTCATGACAAACGCAGGACACTCATGACCCACGCAGGTCACTCAATGACACACGCAGGACACTCAAGGACCCACACAGGACACTCAATGGCCCATGCAGGACACTCATGCCCCACGCAGGACACTCATGACACACGCAGGACACTCAATGACCCACGCAGGACACTCATGACCCACGCAGGACACTCAATGACCCACGCAGGATACTCAATGGCCCACGCAGGACACTCAATGACCCATGCAGGACACTCATGACCCACGTAGGACACTCAATGACCCAAGTACAACACTCAATACCAACACAGCCACACAATGACCCACGCACGACTCTCAATGACCCACGCTGGACACTCAATGACCCACGCAGGACAGTCATGTCTCACGCAGGACACTCAATGACCCACGCAGGACACTCATGACCCACGCAGGACACTGAATCACCCACGCAGGACACCCAAGACCCACGCAGGTCACTCAATGACCCACGCAGGACACTGAATCACCCACACAGGACACTCAATGGCCCACGCAGGACACTCATGACCCAAACAGGGGACACTCAAAGTCCCACGCAGGACACTCATGACCCACGCAGGACACTCAATGACCCACGCAGGACACTCATGACCCACACAGGACATTCAATGACCCACGCAGGACCCTCATGACCCACACAGGACACTCAATGACCCACGCAGGACACTCATGACCCATGCAGTACACTCAATGACCCACACAGGACACTCAATGGCCCACGCAGAACACTCATGACCAACGCAGAACACTCATGACCCACGCAGATCATTCAATGACACACGCTGGACACTCAAGGACCCACACAGGAAACTCAATGGCCCACGCAGGACACTCATGCCCCACGCAGGACACTCATGACACACGCAGGACACTCAATGACCCACGCAGGACACTCATGACCCACGCAGGACACTCAATGACCCACACAGGACACTCATGACCCACACAGGACACTCAATGACCCATGCAAGACACTCAATGACACACGCAGGATACTCAATGGCCCACGCAGGACACTCAATTACCCATGCAGGACACTCATGACCCACGTAGGACACTCAATGACCCACGTACGACACTCAATAACCAACACGGCCACTCAATGACCCACGCACGACTCTCAATGACCCACGCTGGACACTCAATGACCCACGCAGGACAGTCATGACTCACGCAGGACACTCAATGACCCACGCAGGACACTCATGACCCACGCAGGACACTGAATCACCCACGCAGGACACCCATGACCCACGCAGGACACTCAATGACCAACGCAGGACCCTGAATCACCCACACAGGACACTCAAAGTCCCACGCAGGACACTCATGACCCACGCAGGACACTCAATGACCCACGCAGGACACTCATGACCCACGCAGGACACTCAATGACCCACGCAGGACACTCATGACCCACACAGGACACTCAATGAGCCATGCAAGACACTCAATGACGCACGCAGGATACTCAATTGCACACGCAGGACACTCGATGACCCATGCAGGACACTCATGACCCACGTAGGACACACAATGACCCACGTAGGACACTCATGACACACGCAGGGCACTCAATGTCCCACGCAGGACACTCAATGACCCACGCAGGACACTCATGACCCACGCAGGACACTCAATGACCCACGCAGGACACTCATGACCCACGCAGGACACTGAATCACCCACGCAGGACACTCATAACCCACGCAGGTCACTCAATGACCCATGGAGGACACTCAATGACCCACGCAGGATCTCATGACCCACACAGGACACTCAATGACCCATGCAAGACACTCAATGACCCACGCAGGATACTCAATGGCCCACGCAGGACACTCAATGACCCATGCAGTACACTCATGACCCACGTAGGACACTCAATGACCCACGCACGACACTCAATAACCAACACAGCCACTCAATGACCCATGCACGACTCTCAATGACCCACGCTGGACACTCAATGACCCACGCAGGACACTCAATGACCCACGCAGGACACTCATGACCCACGCAGGACACTGAATCACCCATGCAGGACACCCATAACCCACGCAGGTCACTCAATTACCCATGCAGGACACTCAATGACATACGCAGGACACTCATGACCCATGCAGGAGACTCATGACCCACGCAGGACACTCAATGACACACGCAGGACACTCATGACCCACGCAGGACACTCAATGTCCCACCCAGGACACACAATGACACACGCAGCACACTCAATGACACATGCAGGACACTCATGACCCACCAGGACACTCAATGACCCACGCAGGAGACTCATGACCCACACAGGACACTCAATGACCCACGCAAGACACTCAATGATCCACGCAGGATGCTCAATGGCACACGCAGGACACTCAATGACCCTTGCAGGACACTCATGACCCACGTAGGACACTCAATGACCCACGGAGGACACTCATGACCCACACAGGACACTCAATGACCCACGCAGGACACTCAATGACCCACGCAGGATATTCAATGGCCCACGCAGGACAGTCAATGACACATGCAGGACACTCATGACCCACGCAGGACACTCAATGACCCACAAAGGACACTCAATGACCATCACAGGCCACTCAATGACCCACACAGGATTCTAAATGACCCACGCTGGACACTCATGACCCACACAGGACACTCAATGACCCATGCAGGACACTCATGACCCATGCAGTACACTCAATGACCCACACAGGACACTCAATGGCCAACGCAGGACACTCATGACCAAGGCAGGACACTCATGACCCACGCAGGTCACTCAATGACACACGCTGGACACTCAAGGACCCACACAGGACACTCAATGGCCCACGGAGGACACTCATGCCCCACGCTGGACACTCATGACACACGCAGGACACTCAATGGCCCACGCAGGACACTCATGACCCACGCAGGACACTCATGACCCACACAGGACACTCAATGACCCATGCAAGACACTCAATGACCCACGCAGGATACTCAATGGCCAACGCAGGACACTCAATGACCCATGCAGGACACTCATGACCCACGTAGGACACTCAATGACCCACGTAGGACACTCAATAACCAACACAGCCACTCAAAGACCCACGCACGGCTCTCAATGACCCACGCTGGACACTCAATGACCCACGCAGGACAGTCATGACTCACGCAGGACACTCAATGACCCACGCAGGACACCCATGACCCACGCAGGACACTCAATGACCCACGCAGGACACTGAATCACCCACACAGGACACTCAATGGCCCACGCAGGACACTCATGACCCACACAGGACACTCAAAGTCCCACGCAGGACACTCATGACCCACGCAGGACACTCAATGACCCACGCAGGACACTCATGACCCACGCAGGACACTCAATGACCCACGCAGGACACTCATGACCCACACAGGACACTCAATGACCCATGCAAGACACTCAATGACGCACGCAGGATACTCAATGGCACACGCAGGACACTCAATGACCCATGCAGGACACTCATGACCCACGTAGGACACACAATGACCCACGTAGGACACTCATGACACACGCAGGGCACACAATGTCCCACGCAGGACACTCAATGACCCACGCAGGACACTCATGACCCACGCAGGACAATCAATGACCCACGCAGGACACTCATGACCCACGCAGGACACTGAATCACCCACGCAGGACACCCATAACCGACGCAGGTCACTCAATGACCCATGCAGGACACTCAATGACACACGCAGGACACTCATGACCCACGCAGGACACTCATGACCCACACAGGACACTCAATGCCCCACGCAGGACACTCATGACCCACACAGGACACTCAATGACCCACGCAGGACACTCAATGACCCACACAGGACACTCAATGGCCCACGCAGGACACTCATGACCCACGCAGGACACTCAATGTCCCACGCAGGACACTCATGACCCACGCAGGACACTCAATGACCCACGCAGGACACTCATGACCCACGCAGGACACTCAATGACCCACGCAGGACACTCAATGACCCACACAGGACACTCAATGATCCAAGCAGGATACTGAATGGCCCATGCAGGACACTCAATGACCCATGCAGGACACTCATAACCCACGCAGGACACTCAATGACCCACACAGGACACTCAATGTTCCAAGCAGGATACTGAATGGCCCATGCAGGACACTCATGACCCACGCAGGACACTCAATGACCCACGTAGGACTCTCAATGACCAACACAGGCCACTCATGACCCACGCAGGACACTCAATGACACCACACAGGACACTCATGACCCACACAGGACACTCATGGCCCACACAGGACACTCAATGACCCATGCAGGACACTCATGACCCACGCAGGACACTCAATGACCCACGTAGGACACTCAATGAGCCACGCAGGACACTCAATGGCCCACGCAGGACACTCAATGACCCATGCAGGACACTCATGACCAACGCAGGACACTCAATGTCCCACGTAGGACACTCAATGACCACGTAGGACAGTCAATGACCAACACAGGCCACTCAATGACCCACACAGGATTCTAAATGTCCCACGCTGGACACTCATGACTCAAGCAGGACACTCAATGACCCACGCAGGACACTCATGACTCAAGCAGGACACTCAATGACCCACGCAGGACACTAATGACCCATGCAGGACACTCAATGTCCCACGCAGGACACTCATGACCCACGCAGGACACTCAATGACCCCACACAGGACACTCATGACCCACACAGGACACTCATGACCCACACAGGACACTCAATGACCCACACAGGACACTCAATGACCCACGCAGGATACTGAATGGCCGACGCAGGACACTGAATGACCCATGCAGGACACTCATGACCCACGCAGGACACTCAATGACCCTCGTAGGACACTCAATGACCCACGCAGGATACTCAATGGCCCATGCAGGACACTCAATGACCCATGCAGGACACGCATGACCAACGCAGGACACTCAATGACCCACGTAGGACACTCAATGACCAACACAGGCCACTCAATGACGCACACAGGATTCTCAATGACCCACGCTGGACACTCGTGACCCAAGCATGACACTCAATGTCCCACGCAGGACACTCATGACCCACGCAGGACACTCAATGACCCACGTAGGACACTCAATGACCCACGCAGGACACTCATGACCCACGCAGGACACTGAATCACCCACGCAGGACACCCATAACCCACGCAGGTCACTCAATGACCCATGCAGGACACTCAATGACACACGCAGGACACTCATGACCCACGCAGGACACTCATGACCCACATAGGACACTCAATGACCCACACAGGACACTCAATGACCCACGCAGGACACTGATGACCCACGCAAAACACTCAATGACCCACGCAAAACACTCAATGACCCACACCGGACACTCAATGACCCATGCAGGACTTTCAATGACCAACACAGCCACTCAATGACACACGCACGACTCTCAATGACCCACGCTGGACACTCATGACCCAAACAGGACACTCAATGACCCACTTAGGTCACTCATGACCCACACAGGACACTCAATGACCCACGCAGGACACTCATGACCCACGCAGTACACTCAATGACCCACGCAGGTCACTCATGACCCACGCAGGACACTCAATGACCCACGTAGGACACTCAATGACCCATGCAGGACACTCAATGACCCACGTACGACACTCAATAACCAACACAGCCACTCAATGACCACGCACGACTCTCAATGACCCCCGCTGGACACTCAATGGCCAACGCAGGACACTCATGACCCACGCAGGACACTCAATGTCCCACGCAGGACACTCATTACCCACGCAGGACACTCAATGACCCACGCAGGACACCCATGACCCACGCAGGACACTCAATGACCCACGCAGGACACTCATGACCAACGCAGGACACTGAATCACCCACGCAGGACACCCATGACCCACGCAGGACACTCAATGGCCCATACAGGACACGCATGACCCACGCATGACACTCACGACCCACGCAGGACACTCAATGACCCACACAGGACACTCATGACACACACAGGATACTCAATGACCCACGCAGGACACTCATGACCCACACACGACACTCAATGACCCTCGCAGGACACTCAATGACCCACGCAGGACACTCAATGACCCACGCAGGACACTCATGACCCACACAGGACACTCAATGACCCACGCAGGGCACTCAATGACCCACACAGGACACTCAATGACCCACGCAGGACACTCATGACCCACACAGGACACTCCTGACCCACGCAGGACACTCAATGACCCACACAGGACACTGAATGGCCGACGCAGGACACTGAATGACCCATGCAGGACACTCATGACCCACGCAGGACACTCAATGACCCACGTAGGACACTCAATGACCCAAGCAGGACACTCAATGACCCACGCAGGACACTCATGACCCACACAGGACACTCAATGACCCACGCAGGACACTAATGACCCACGCAGGACACTCAATGACCCACGCAGGACACTCAATGACCCCACAAAGGACACTCATGACCCACACAGGACACTCATGACCCACACAGGACACTCAATGACCCACGCAGGATACTGAATGGCCGTGGCAGGACACTCAATGACCCATGCAGGACACTCATGACCCACGCAGGACACTCAATGACCCACGCAGGATACTCAATGGCCCACGCAGGACACTCAATGACCCATGCAGGACATGCATGACCCACGCAGGACAGTCAATGACCCACGTAGGACACTCAATGACCAACACAGGCCACTCAATGACCCACGCAGGATTCTCAATGACCCACGCTGGACACTCATGACCCAAGCAGGACACTAAATGACCCACGCAGGACACTCATGACCCACACAGGACACTCAATGACCCATGCAGGATGCTCATGACCCACGCAGGACACTCAATGACCCACGCAGGACGCTCATGACACACGCAGGACACTCACTGACTGACACAGGACACTTAATGGCCCACGCAGGACACTCATGACCAACGCAGGACACTCATGACCCACGCAGGACACTCAATGACCCACGCAGGATACTCAGTAACACACGCAGGACAATCAATGACCCACACAGGACACTCAATGGCGAACGCAGGACACTCATGACCCACGCAGGACACTCATGACCCACGCAGGACACTTAATGACCCACGCAGGACACTCATGACCCACGCAGGACACTCAATGACCCACGCAGGACACTCATGACCCACACAGGACACTCAATGACCCACACAGGACACTCAATGTTCCAAGCAGGATACTGAATGGCCCATGCAGGACACTCATGACCCACGCAGGACACTCAATGACCCACGTAGGACTCTCAATGACCAACACAGGCCACTCATGACGCACGCAGGACACTCAATGACACCACACAGGACACTCATGACCCACACAGGACACTCATGACCCACACAGGACACTCAATGACCCACACAGGATACTGAATGGCCGACACAGGACACTGAATGACCCATGCAGGACACTCATGACCCACACAGGACACTCAATGGCGAACGCAGGACACTCATGACCCACGCAGGACACTCATGACCCACGCAGGACACTTAATGACCCACGCAGGACACTCATGACCCACGCAGGACACTCAATGACCCACGCAGGACACTCATGACCCACACAGGACACTCAATGACCCACACAGGACACTCAATGTTCCAAGCAGGATACTGAATGGCCCATGCAGGACACTCATGACCCACGCAGGACACTCAATGACCCACGTAGGACTCTCAATGACCAACACAGGCCACTCATGACGCACGCAGGACACTCAATGACACCACACAGGACACTCATGACCCACACAGGACACTCATGACCCACACAGGACACTCAATGACCCACACAGGATACTGAATGGCCGACACAGGACACTGAATGACCCATGCAGGACACTCATGACCCACGCAGGACACTCAATGACCCACGTTGGACACTCAATGACCCACGCAGGACACTCAATGGCCCACGCAGGACACTCAATGACCCACACAGGACACTCATGACCAACGCAGGACACTCAATGACCCACGTAGGACACTCAATGACCACGTAGGACACTCAATGACCAACACAGGCCACTCAATGACCCACACAGGATTCTAAATGACCCACGCTGGACACTCATGACTCAAGCAGGACACTCAATGACCCACGCAGGACACTCATGACTCAAGCAGGACACTCAATGACCCACGCAGGACACACATGACCCATGCAGGACACTCAATGACCCACGAGGACACTCATGACCCACGCAGGACACTCAATGACCCCACACAGGACACTCATGACCCACACAGGACACTCATGACCCAAACAGGACACTCAATGACCCACACTGGACACTCAATGACCCACGCAGGATACTGAATGGCCGACGCAGGACACTGAATGACCCATGCAGGACACTCATGACCCACGCAGGACACTCAATGACCCACGTAGGACACTCAATGACCCACGCAGGATACTCAATGGCCCACGCAGGACACTCAATGACCCATGCAGGACACTCATGACCCACGCAGGACACTCAATGACCCACGTAGGACACTCAATGACCAACACAGGCCACTCAATGACTCACGCAGGATTCTCAATGACCCACACTGAACACTCGTGACCCAAGCATGACACTCAATGACCCACGCAGGACACTCATGACCCACACAGGACACTCAATGACCCACGCAGGACACTCAATGACCCACACAGGACACTCAATGGCCCACGCAGGACACTCATGACCCACGCAGGACACTCAATGTCCCATGCAGGACACTCATGACCCACGCAGGACACTCAATGACCAACGCAGGACACTCATGACCCACGTAGGACACTCAATGACCCACGCAGGACACTCATGACCCACGCAGGACACTCAATGACCCACACAGGACACTCAATGATCCAAGCAGGATACTGAATGGCCCACGCAGGACACTCAATGACCCATGCAGGACACTCATTACCCACGCAGGACACTCAATGACCCACGTAGGACTCTCAATGACCAACACAGGCCACTCATGACCCACGCAGGACACTCAATGACACCACACAGGACACTCATGACACACACAGGACACTCATGACCCACACAGGACACTCCATGACCCACACAGGATACTGAATGGCCGACGCAGGACACTGAATGACCCACGCAGGACACTCATGACCCACGTAGGACACTCAATGACCCAAGCAGGCCACTCAATGACCCACGCAGGACACTCATGACCCACACAGGACACTCAATGACCCACGCAGGACACTAATGACCCACGCAGGACACTCAATGACCCACGCAGGACAATCAATGACCCCACAAAGGACACTCATGACCCACACAGGACACTCATGACCCACACAGGACACTCAATGAGCCACACACAGGACACTCAATGACCCACGCAGGATACTGAATGGCCGTGGCAGGACACTCACTGACCCATGCAGGACACTCATGACCCACGCAGGACACTCAATGACCCATGCAGGACACGCATGACCCACGCAGGACACTCAATGACCCACGTAGGACACTCAATGACCAACACAGGCCACTCAATGACCCACGCAGGATTCTCAATGACCCACGCTGGACACTCATGACCCAAGCAGGACACTAAATGACCCTCGCAGGACACTCATGACCCACACAGGACACTCAATGACCCATGCAGGACGCTCATGACGCACGCAGGACACTCAATGACCCACGCAGGACACTCATGACCCACGCAGGACACTCACTGAGCCACACAGGACACTTAATGGCCCACGCAGGACACTCATGACCAACGCAGGACACTCATGACTCATGCAGGACACTCAATGACCCACGCAGGATACTCAGTAACACCCGCAGGACAATCAATGACCCACACAGGACACTCAATGGCCAACGGAGGACACTCATGACCCACGCAGGACACTCAATGACCCACGCAGGACACTCAATGACCCATGCAGGACACTCAATGACCAACACAGCCACTCAATGACCCACGCACGAATCTCAATGACCCACGCTGGACACTCATGACCCAAACAGGACACTCAATGACCCATTTAGGACACTCATGACCCACACAGGACACTCAATGACCCACGCAGGACACTCATGACCCACGCAGTACACTCAATGACCCACGCAGGTCACTCATGACCCACGCAGGACACTCAATGACCCACGTAGGACACTCAATGACCCATGCAGGACACTCAATGACCCACGTACGACACTCAATAACCAACACAGCCACTCAATGACCACGCACGACTCTCAATGACCCCCGCTGGACACTCAATGGCCAACGCCGGACACTCATGACCCACGCAGGACACTCAATGTCCCACGCAGGACACTCATGACCCACGCAGGACACTCAATGACCCACGCAGGACACTCATGACCCACGCAGGACACTCAATGACCCACGCAGGACACTCATAACCCACGCAGGACACTGAATCACCCACGCAGGACACCCATGACCCACGCAGGACACTCAATGGCCCATACAGGACACGCATGACCCACACAGGACACTCACGACCCACGCAGGACACTCAATGACCCACACAGGACACTCATGACACACACAGGATACTCAATGACCCACGCATGACACTCATGACCCACACACGACACTCAATGACCCACGCAGGACACTCAATGACCCATGCAGGACACTCAATGACCCACGCAGGACACTCATGACCCACACAGGACACTCAATGACCCACGCAGGACACTCATGACCCACACAGGACACTCCTGACCCACGCAGGACACTCAATGACCCACACAGGATACTGAATGGCCGACGCAGGACACTGAATGACCCATGCAGGACACTCATGACCCACGCAGGACACTCAATGACCCACGTAGGACACTCAATGACCCAAGCAGGACACTCAATGACCCACGCAGGACACTCATGACCCACACAGGACACTCAATGACCCACGCAGGACACTAATGACCCACGCAGGACACTCAATGACCCACGCAGGACACTCAATGACCCCACAAAGGACACTCATGACCCACACAGGACACTCATGACCCACACAGGACACTCAATGAGCCACACACAGGACACTCAATGACCCACGCAGGATACTGAATGGCCGTGGCAGGACACTCAATGACCCATGCAGGACACTCATGACCCACGCAGGACACTCAATGACCCACATGGGACACTCAATGACCCACGCAGGATACTGAATGGCCCACGCAGGACACTCAATGACCCATGCAGGACATGCATGACCGAAGCAGGACACTCAATGACCCACGTAGGACACTCAATGACCAACACAGGCTACTCAATGACCCACGCAGGATTCTCAATGACCCACGCTGGACACTCAATGACCCAAGCAGGACACTAAATGACCCACGCAGGACATTCATGACCCACACAGGACACTCAATGACCCATGCAGGACGCTCATGACCCACGCAGGACACTCAATGACCCACGCAGGACACTCATGACCCACGCAGGACACTCAATGACCCACACAGGACACTTAATGGCCCACGCAGGACACTCATGACCAATGCAGGACACTCATGACCTACGCAGTACAATCAATGACCCACGCAGGACACTCAGTGACACATGCAGGACACTTAATGACCCACGCAGGATACTCAATGGCCCACGCAGGACACTCAATGACCCACGTAGGACTCTCAATGACCAACACCGGCCACTCAATGACCCACGCAGGACTCTCAATGGCCCACACAGGACACTCAATGACCCACGCAGGACACTCAATGACCCACGCAGGATACTCAATGGCCCACGCAGGATACTCAATGGCCCACGCAGGACACTCAATGACCCATGCAGGACACTCATGACCCACGCAGGACACTCAATGACCCACATAGGACTCTCAATGACCAACAACGGCCACTCAATGACCCACGCAGGACTCTCAATGACCCACGCTTGACACTCATGACCCAAACAGGACACTCAATGACCCACGCAGGACACTCATGACCCACGCAGGACACTCAATGACCCACGCAGGACACTCATGGCCCACGCAGGACACTCAATGACCCACGCAGGACACTCATGACCCACGCAGGACACTCATGACCCACACAGGACACTCAATGACCCACGCAGGACACTCAATGACCCACGCAGGATACTCAATGGCCCACGCAGGACACTCAATGACCCATGCAGGACACTCATGACCCACGCAGGACTCTCAATGACCCACGTAGGACACTCAATGACCAACACAGGCCACTCAATGACCCACGCAGGATTCTAAATGACCCACGCTGGACACTCAATGACCCAAGCAGGACACTCAATGACCCACGCAGGACACACATGACCCACACAGGTCATTCAATGACCCACGCAGGACACTCATGACCCGCGCAGGACACTCAATGACCCACGCAGGACACTCATGACCCACGCAGGACACTCATGACCCACGCAGGACACTCAATGACACACGCAGGACACTCAATGACCCACACCGGACACTCAATGGCCTATGCAGGACACTCATGACCCACGCAGGACACTGAATCACCCACGCAGGACACCCATAACCCACGCAGGTCACTCAATTACCCATGCAGGACACTCAATGACCCACGCAGGACACTCATGACCCACGCAGTAAACTCAATGACCCACGCAGGATACTCAATGGCCCACGCAGGACACTCAATGACCCACGTAGGACTCTCAATGACCAACACCGGCCACTCAATGACCCACGCAGGATACTCAATGGCCCACGCAGGACACTCAATGACCCATGCAGGACACTCATGACCCACGCAGGACACTCAATGACCCACATAGGACTCTCAATGACCAACAACGGCCACTCAATGACCCACGCAGGACTCTCAATGACCCACGCTTGACACTCATGACCCAAACAGGACACTCAATGACCCACGCAGGACACTCATGACCCACGCAGGACACTCAATGACCCACGCAGGACACTCATGGCCCACGCAGGACACTCAATGACCCACGCAGGACACTCATGACACACGCAGGACACTCATGACCCACACAGGACACTCAATGACCCATGCAGGACACTCAATGACCCACGCAGGATACTCAATGGTCCACGCAGGAAACTCAATGACCCATGCAGGACACTCATGACCCACGCAGGACTCTCAATGACCCACGTAGGACACTCAATGACCAACACAGGCCACTCAATGACCCACGCAGGATTCCAAATGACCCACGCTGGACACTCAATGACCCACGCAGGACACTCATGACCCACGCAGGACTCTCAATGACCCACGTAGGACACTCAATGACCAACACAGGACACTCAATGACCCACGCAGGACACACATGACCCACACAGGTCATTCAATGACCCACGCAGGACACTCATGACCCGCATAGGAGACTCAATGACCCACGCAGGACACTCATGACCCACGCAGGACACTCAATGACACACGCAGGACACTCAATGACCCACACCGGACACTCAATGGCCTATGCAGGACACTCATGACCCATGCAGGACACTGAATCACCCACGCAGGACACCCATAACCCACGCAGGTCACTCAATTACCCATGCAGGACACTCAATGACCCACGCAGGACACTCATGACCCACGCAGTACACTCAATGACCCACGCAGGTCACTCATGGCCCACGCAGGACACTCAATGACCTACGTAGGACACTCAATGGGCGGCACGGTGGCACAGTGGTTAGCACTGCTGCCTCACAGCGCCTGAGACCCGGGTTCACTTCCCGCCTCAGGCGGCTGACTGTGTGGAGTTTGCACGTTCTCCCCGTGTCTGCGTGGGTTTCCTCCGGGTGCTCCGGTTTCCTCCCACAGTCCAAAGATGTGCAGGGTCAGGTGAATTGGCCATGCTAAATTGCCCGTCGTGTTAGGTAAGGGGTAAATGTAGGGGTATGGGTGGGTTTCGCTTCGGCGGGTCGGTGTGGACTTGTTGGGCCGAAGGGCCTGTTTCCACACTGTAATGTAATCTAATCTCATCTAATCAATGACCCATGCAGGACACTCAATGACCCACGTACGACACCCAATAACCAACACAGCCACTCAATGACCCACGCACGACTCTCAATGACCCACGCTGGACACTCAATGACCCATGCAGGACACTCAATGTCCCACGCAGGACACTCAATGGCCCACGCACGACACTCAATGACCAATGCAGGACACTCAATGACCCACACAGGGCACTCAATGACCCCACACAGGACACTCATGACCCACACAGGACACTCATGACCCACGCAGGACACTCAATGGCCCATACAGGACACGCATGACCCACGCAGGACACCCACGACCCACGCAGGACACTCAATGACCCACACAGGACACTCATGACACACACAGGATACTCAAAGACCCACGCAGGACACTCAATGACCCACACACGACACTCAATGACCCACACAGGACACTCAATGACCCACGCAGGACACTCATGACCCACACAGGACACTCAATGACCCACGCAGGGCCCTCAATGACCCACACAGGACACTCAATGACCCCACACAGGACACTCATGACCCACGCAGGACACTCAATGACCCACGCAGGACACTCAACGAGCCACACAGGACACTCAATGACCCACGCAGGACACGCAATGACCCACGCTGGACACTCATGACCCAAGCAGGACACTCAATGACCCACGCAGGACACTCATGACCAACACAGGACACTCAATGACCCACGCAGGACACTCATGACCCACGCAGGACACTCAATGACCCATGCAGGACACTCATGACCCACGCAGGACACTCAATGACCCCACAAAGGACACTCATGACCCACACAGAACACTCAATGACCCACGCAGGACACTCAATGAGCCACACACAGGACACTCATGACCCACACAGGACACTCATGACCCACACAGGACACCCAATGACCCACGCAGGATACTGAATGGCCGACGCAGGACACTCAATGACCCATGCAGGACACTCATGACCCACGCAGGACACTCAATGACCCACGTAGGACACTCAATGACCCACGCAGGACACTCAATGACCCACGCAGGACACTCATGACCCACGCAGGACACTCAATGACCCACACAGGACACTTAAAGGCCCACGCAGGACACTCATGACCAACGCAGGACACTCATGACCTACGCAGGACACTCAATGACCCACGCAGGACACTCAGTGACACATGCAGGACACTCAATGACCCACGCAGGATACTCAATGGCCCACGCAGGACACTCAATGACCCACGTAGGACTCTCAATGACCAACACCGGCCACTCAATGACCCACGCAGGACTCTCAATGGCCCACACAGGACACTCAATGACCCACGCAGGACACTCAATGACCCACGCAGGATACTCAATGGCCCATGCAGGATACTCAATGGCCCATGCAGGACACTCAATGACCCATGCAGGACACTCATGACCCACGCAGGACACTCAATGACCCACATAGGACTCTCAATGACCAACAACGGCCACTCAATGACCCACGCAGGACTCTCAATGACCCACGCTTGACACTCATGACCCAAACAGGACACTCAATGACCCACGCAGGACACTCATGACCCACGCAGGACACTCAATGACCCACGCAGGACACTCATGGCCCACGCAGGACACTCAATGACCCACGCAGGACACTCATGACCCACGCAGAACACTCATGACCCACGTAGGACACTCAATGACCCACGCAGGACACTCAATGACCCACGCAGGATACTCAATGGCCCACGCAGGACACTCAATGACCCATGCAGGACACTCATGACCCACGCAGGACTCTCAATGACCCACGTAGGACACTCAATGACCAACACAGGCCACTCAATGACCCACGCAGGATTCTAAATGACCCATGCTGGACACTCAATGACCCAAGCAGGACACTCAATGACCCACGCAGGACACACATGACCCACACAGGTCATTCAATGACCCACGCAGGACACTCATGACCCGCGCAGGACACACAATGACCCACGCAGGACACTCATGACCCACGCAGGACACTCATGACCCACGCAGGACACTCAATGACACACGCATGACACTCAATGACCCACACCGGACACTCAATGGCCTATGCAGGACACTCATGACCCACGCAGGACACTGAATCACCCACGCAGGACGCCCATAACCCACGCAGGTCACTCAATTACTCATGCAGGACACTCAATGACCCACGCAGGACACTCATGACCCACGCAATACACTCAATGACCTACGTAGGACACTCAATGGGCGGCACGGTGGCACAGTGGTTAGCACTGCTGCCTCACAGCGCCTGAGACCCGGGTTCACTTCCCGCCTCAGGCGGCTGACTGTGTGGAGTTTGCACGTTCTCCCCGTGTCTGCGTGGGTTTCCTCCGGGTGCTCCGGTTTCCTCCCACAGTCCAAAGATGTGCAGGGTCAGGTGAATTGGCCATGCTAAATTGCCCGTCGTGTTAGGTAAGGGGTAAATGTAGGGGTATGGGTGGGTTTCGCTTCGGCGGGTCGGTGTGGACTTGTTGGGCCGAAGGGCCTGTTTCCACACTGTAATGTAATCTAATCTCATCTAATCAATGACCCATGCAGGACACTCAATGACCCACGTACGACACTCAATAACCAACACAGCCACTCAATGACCCACGCACGACTCTCAATGACCCACGCTGGACACTCAATGACCCATGCAGGACACTCAATGTCCCACGCAGGACACTCATGACCCACGCAGGATACTCAATGGCCCACGCACGACACTCAATGACCAATGCAGGACACTCAATGACCCACACAGGGCACTCAATGACCCCACACAGGACACTCATGACCCACACAGGACACTCATGACCTACGCAGGACACTCAATGGCCCATACAGGACACGCATGACCCACGCAGGACACTCACGACCCACGCAGGACACTCAATGACCCACACAGGACACTCATGACACACACAGGATACTCAATGACCCACTCAGGACACTCAATGACCCACACACGACACTCAATGACCCACACAGGACACTCAATGACCCACGCAGGACACTCATGACCCACACAGGACACTCAATGACCCACGCAGGGCCCTCAATGACCCACACAGGACACTCAATGACCCACGCAGGACACTCATGACCCACACAGGACACTCATGACCCACGCAGGACACTCAATGACCCACGCAGGACACTCAATGTCCCATGCAGGACACTCAACGAACCACACAGGACACTCAATGACCCACGCAGGACACGCAATGACCCACGCTGGACACTCATGACCCAAGCAGGACACTCAATGACCCACGCAGGACACTCATGACCCACACAGGACACTCAATGACCCACGCAGGACACTCATGACCCACGCAGGACACTCAATGACCCATGCAGGACACTCATGACCCACGCAGGACACTCAATGACCCCACAAAGGACACTCATGACCCACACAGGACACTCATGACCCACACAGGACACTCAATGAGCCACACACAGGACACTCATGACCCACACAGGACACTCATGATCCACACAGGACACCCAATGACCCACGCAGGATACTGAATGGCCGACGCAGGACACTCAATGACCCATGCAGGACACTCATGACCCACGCAGGACACTCAATGACCCACGTAGGACACTCAATGACCCACGCAGGATACTCAATGGCCCACGCAGGACACTCAATGACCCATGCAGGACACGCATGACCCACACAGGACACTCAATGACCCACGTAGGACACTCAATGACCAACACAGGCCACTCAATGTCCAATGCAGGATTCTCAATGACCCACGCTGGACACTCATGAACCAAGCAGGACACTCAATGACCCACACAGGACACTCATGACCCACACAGGACACTCAATGACCCATGCAGGACACTCATGACCCACGCAGGACACTCAATGACCCACGCAGGACACTCATGACCCACGCAGGACACTCAATGACCCACACAGGACACTTAATGGCCCACGCAGGAAACTCATGACCAACGCAGGACACTCATGACCCACGCACGACACTCAATGACCCACGCAGGACACTCAGTGACACACGCAGGACACTCAATGACCCACGCAGGATACTCAATGGCCCACGCAGGACACTCAATGACCCATGCAGGACACTCATGACCCACGCAGGACACTCAATGACCCACGTAGGACACTCAATGACCCACGCAGGATACTCAATGGCCCACGCAGGACACTCAATGACCCATGCAGGACACGCATGACCCACACAGGACACTCAATGACCCACGTAGGACACTCAATGACCAACACAGGCCACTCAATGTCCAATGCAGGATTCTCAATGACCCACGCTGGACACTCATGAACCAAGCAGGACACTCAATGACCCACGCAGGACACTCATGACCCACACAGGACACTCAATGACCCATGCAGGACACTCATGACCCACGCAGGACACTCAATGACCCACGCAGGACACTCATGACCCACGCAGGACACTCAATGACCCACACAGGACACTTAATGGCCCACGCAGGACACTCATGACCAACGCAGGACACTCATGACCCACGCAGGACACTCAATGACCCACACAGGACACTTAATGGCCCACGCAGGACACTCATGACCAACGCAGGACACTCATGACCCACGCAGGACACTCAATGACCCACGCAGGACACTCAGTGACACACGCAGGACACTCAATGACCCACGCAGGATACTCAATGGCCCACGCAGGACACTCAATGACCCATGCAGGACACTCATGACCCACGCAGGACACTCAATGACTCACATAGGACTCTCAATGACCAACACCGGCCACTCAATGACCCACGCAGGACTCTCAATGGCCCACACAGGACACTCAATGACCCACGCAGGATACTCAATGGCCCACGCAGGATACTCAATGGCCCACGCAGGACACTCAATGACACATGCAGGACACTCATGACCCACGCAGGACACTGAATCACCCACGCAGGACACGCATAACCCACGCAGGTCACTCAATGACCCATGCAGGACACTCAATGACACATGCAGGACACTCATGACCCACGCAGGACACTCATGACCCACACAGGACACTCAATGACCCACACAGGACACTCAATGACCCACGCAGGACACTCATGACCCACGCAGGACACTCAATGACCCACGTAGGACACTCAATGACCCATGCAGGACACTCAATGACACATGCAGGACACTCAATGACCAACACAGCCACTCAATGACCCACGCACGACTCTCAATGACCCACGCTGGACACTCATGACTCAAGCAGGACACTCAATGACCCACGCAGGACACTCATGACCCACACAGGACACTCAATGACCCATGCAGGACACTCATGACCCACGCAGGACACTCAATGACCCACGCAGGACACTCATGACCCACGCAGGACACTCAATGACCCAAGCAGGACACTTAATGGCCCACGCAGGACACTCATGACCAACGCAGGACACTCATGACCCACGCAGGACACTCAATGACCCACACAGGACACTTAATGGCCCACGCAGGACACTCATGACCAACGCAGGACACTCATGACCCACGCAGGACACTCAATGACCCACGCAGGACACTCAGTGACACACGCAGGACACTCAATGACCCACGCAGGATACTCAATGGCCCACGCAGGACACTCAATGACCCATGCAGGACACTCATGACCCACGCAGGACACTCAATGACTCACATAGGACTCTCAATGACCAACACCGGCCACTCAATGACCCACGCAGGACTCTCAATGGCCCACACAGGACACTCAATGACCCACGCAGGATACTCAATGGCCCACGCAGGATACTCAATGGCCCACGCAGGACACTCAATGACACATGCAGGACACTCATGACCCACGCAGGACACTGAATCACCCACGCAGGACACGCATAACCCACGCAGGTCACTCAATGACCCATGCAGGACACTCAATGACACATGCAGGACACTCATGACCCACGCAGGACACTCATGACCCACACAGGACACTCAATGACCCACACAGGACACTCAATGACCCACGCAGGACACTCATGACCCACGCAGGACACTCAATGACCCACGTAGGACACTCAATGACCCATGCAGGACACTCAATGACCCATGCAGGACACTCAATGACCAACACAGCCACTCAATGACCCACGCACGACTCTCAATGACCCACGCTGGACACTCATGACTCAAGCAGGACACTCAATGACCCACGCAGGACACACATGGCACATGCAGGACACTCAATGTCCCACGCAGGACACTCATGACCCACGCAGGACACTCAATGACCCCACGCAGGACACTCATGACCCACACAGGACACTCATGACCCACACAGGACACTCAATGACCCACACAGGACACTCAATGACCCACGCAGGATAATGAATGGCCGACGCACGACACTGAATGACCCATGCAGGACACTCATGACCCACGCAGGACACTCAATGACCCACGTAGGACACTCAATGACCCACGCAGGATACTCAATGACCCATGCAGGACACTCATGACCCACTCAGGACACTCAATGACCCACGTAGGACACTCAATGACCAACACAGGCCACTCAATGACCCACGCAGGATTCTCAATGACCCACACTGGACACTCGTGCCCCAAGCATGACACTCAATGACGCACGCAGGACACTCATGACCCACACAGGACACTCAATGACCCACGCAGGACACTCAATGACCCACACAGGACACTCAATGGCCCACGCAGGACACTCATGACCCACGCAGGACACTCAATGTCCCACGAAGGACACTCATGACCCACACAGGACACTCAATGACCCACGCAGGACAATCATGACCCACGCAGGACACTCAATGACCCACGCAGGACACTCATGACCCACGCAGGACACTCAATGACCCACACAGGACACTCAATGATCCAAGCAGGATACTGAATGGCCGATGCAGGACACTCAATGACCCATGCAGGACACTCATAACCCACGCAGGACACTCAATGACCCACACTGGACACTCAATGTTCCAAGCAGGATACTGAATGGCCCATGCAGTACACTCATGACCCACGCAGGACACTCAATGACCCACGTAGGACTCTCAATGACCAACACAGGCCCCACATGACCCACGCAGGACACTCAATGACACCATACAGGACACTCATGACCCACACAGGACACTCATGACCCACACAGGACACTCAATGACCCACACAGGATACTGAATGGCCGACGCAGGACACTGAATGACCCATGCAGGACACTCATGACCCACGCAGGACACTCAATGACCCACGTAGGACACTCAATGACCCACGCAGGCCACTCAATGACCCACGCAGGACACTCAATGACCCATGCAGGACACTCATGACCAACGCAGGACACTCAATGACCCACGTAGGACACTCAATGACCACGTAGGACACTCAATGACCAACACAGGCCACTCAATGACCCACACAGGATTCTAAATGACCCACGCTGGACACTCATGACTCAAGCAGGACACTCAATGACCCACGCAGGACACTCATGACTCAAGCAGGACACTCAATGTCCCACGCAGGACACACATGACCCATGCAGGACACTCAATGTCCCACGCAGGACACTCAATGACCCACGCAGGACACTCAATGACCCCACACAGGACACTCATGACCCACACAGGACACTCATGACCCACACAGGACACTCAATGACCCACACAGGACACTCAATGACCCACGCAGGATACTGAATGGCCGACGCAGGACACTGAATGACCCATGCAGGACACTCATGACCCACGCAGGACACTCAATGACCCACGTAGGACACTCAATGACCCACGCAGGATACTCAATGGCCCACGCAGGACACTCAATGACCCACTCAGGACACGCATGACCAACGCAGGACACTCAATGACCCACGTAGGACACTCAATGACCAACACAGGCCACTCAATGACCCACGCAGGATTCTCAATGACCCACGCTGGACACTCGTGACCCAAGCATGACACTCAATGACCCACGCAGGACACTCATGACCCACACAGGACACTCAATGGCCCACGCAGGACACTCATGACCCACGCAGGACACTCAATGTCCCACGCAGGACACCCATGACCCACGCAGGACACTCAATGACCCACGTAGGACACTCAATGACCCACGCAGGACACTCATGACCCACGCAGGACACTGAATCACCCACGCAGGACACCCATAACCCACGCAGGTCACTCAATGACCCATGCAGGACACTCAATGACACACGCAGGACACTCATGACCCACGCAGGACACTCATGACCCACACAGGACGCTCAATGACCCACACAGGACACTCAATGTCCCACGCAGGACACTCATGACCCACGCAGGACACTCAATGACCCACGTAGGACACTCAATGACCCACACCGTACACTCAATGACTCATGCAGGACACTCAATGACCAACACAGACACTCAATGACCCACGCACGACTCTCAATGACCCACGCTGGACACTCATGACCCAAACAGGACACTCAATGACCCACGTAGGACACTCATGACCCACACAGGACACTCAATGACCCACGCAGGACACTCATGACCCACACAGTACACTCAATGACCGACGCAGGTCACTCATGACCCACGTAGGACGCTCAATGACACATGCAGGACACTCAATGACCCACGTACGACACTCAATAACCAACACAGCCACTCAATGACCACGCACGACTCTCAATGACCCCCGCTGGACACTCAATGGCCAACGCAGGACACTCATGACCCACGCAGGACACTCAATGTCCCACGCAGGACACTCATGACCCACGCAGGACACTCAATGACCCACGCAGGACACTCATGACCCACGCAGGACACTCAATGACCCACGCAGGACACTCATGACCCACGCAGGACACTGAATCACCCACGCAGGACACCCATGACCCACGCAGGACACTCAATGGCCCATACAGGACACGCATGACCCACGCAGGACACTCACGACCCACGCAGGACACTCAATGACCCACACAGGACACTCATGACACATACAGGATACTCAATGACCCACGCAGGACACTCATGACCCACACAGGACACTCAATGACCCACGCAGGACACTCAATGACCCACGCAGGACACTCATGACCCACACAGGACACTCAATGATCCACGCAGGACACTCAATGACCCACGCAGGATACTCAATGGCCCACGCAGGACACTCAATGACCCATGCAGGACACTCATGACCCACGCAGGACACTCAATGACTCACATAGGACTCTCAATGACCAACACCGGCCACTCAATGACCCACGCAGGACTCTCAATGGCCCACACAGGACACTCAATGACCCACGCAGGATACTCAATGGCCCACGCAGGATACTCAATGGCCCACGCAGGACACTCAATGACACATGCAGGACACTCATGACCCACGCAGGACACTGAATCACCCACGCAGGACACGCATAACCCACGCAGGTCACTCAATGACCCATGCAGGACACTCAATGACACATGCAGGACACTCATGACCCACGCAGGACACTCATGACCCACACAGGACACTCAATGACCCACACAGGACACTCAATGACCCACGCAGGACACTCATGACCCACGCAGGACACTCAATGACCCACGTAGGACACTCAATGACCCATGCAGGACACTCAATGACCCATGCAGGACACTCAATGACCAACACAGCCACTCAATGACCCACGCACGACTCTCAATGACCCACGCTGGACACTCATGACTCAAGCAGGACACTCAATGACCCACGCAGGACACACATGGCACATGCAGGACACTCAATGTCCCACGCAGGACACTCATGACCCACGCAGGACACTCAATGACCCCACACAGGACACTCATGACCCACACAGGACACTCATGACCCACACAGGACACTCAATGACCCACACAGGACACTCAATGACCCACGCAGGATAATGAATGGCCGACGCACGACACTGAATGACCCATGCAGGACACTCATGACCCACGCAGGACACTCAATGACCCACGTAGGACACTCAATGACCCACGCAGGATACTCAATGACCCATGCAGGACACTCATGACCCACTCAGGACACTCAATGACCCACGTAGGACACTCAATGACCAACACAGGCCACTCAATGACCCACGCAGGATTCTCAATGACCCACACTGGACACTCGTGCCCCAAGCATGACACTCAATGACGCACGCAGGACACTCATGACCCACACAGGACACTCAATGACCCACGCAGGACACTCAATGACCCACACAGGACACTCAATGGCCCACGCAGGACACTCATGACCCACGCAGGACACTCAATGTCCCACGAAGGACACTCATGACCCACACAGGACACTCAATGACCCACGCAGGACAATCATGACCCACGCAGGACACTCAATGACCCACGCAGGACACTCATGACCCACGCAGGACACTCAATGACCCACACAGGACACTCAATGATCCAAGCAGGATACTGAATGGCCGATGCAGGACACTCAATGACCCATGCAGGACACTCATAACCCACGCAGGACACTCAATGACCCACACTGGACACTCAATGTTCCAAGCAGGATACTGAATGGCCCATGCAGTACACTCATGACCCACGCAGGACACTCAATGACCCACGTAGGACTCTCAATGACCAACACAGGCCACACATGACCCACGCAGGACACTCAATGACACCATACAGGACACTCATGACCCACACAGGACACTCATGACCCACACAGGACACTCAATGACCCACACAGGATACTGAATGGCCGACGCAGGACACTGAATGACCCATGCAGGACACTCATGACCCACGCAGGACACTCAATGACCCACGTAGGACACTCAATGACCCACGCAGGCCACTCAATGACCCACGCAGGACACTCAATGACCCATGCAGGACACTCATGACCAACGCAGGACACTCAATGACCCACGTAGGACACTCAATGACCACGTAGGACACTCAATGACCAACACAGGCCACTCAATGACCCACACAGGATTCTAAATGACCCACGCTGGACACTCATGACTCAAGCAGGACACTCAATGACCCACGCAGGACACTCATGACTCAAGCAGGACACTCAATGTCCCACGCAGGACACACATGGCACATGCAGGACACTCAATGTCCCACGCAGGACACTCATGACCCACGCAGGACACTCAATGACCCCACACAGGACACTCATGACCCACACAGGACACTCATGACCCACACAGGACACTCAATGACCCACACAGGACACTCAATGACCCACGCAGGATAATGAATGGCCGACGCACGACACTGAATGACCCATGCAGGACACTCATGACCCACGCAGGACACTCAATGACCCACGTAGGACACTCAATGACCCACGCAGGATACTCAATGACCCATGCAGGACACTCATGACCCACTCAGGACACTCAATGACCCACGTAGGACACTCAATGACCAACACAGGCCACTCAATGACCCACGCAGGATTCTCAATGACCCACACTGGACACTCGTGCCCCAAGCATGACACTCAATGATGCACGCAGGACACTCATGACCCACACAGGACACTCAATGACCCACGCAGGACACTCAATGACCCACACAGGACACTCAATGGCCCACGCAGGACACTCATGACCCACGCAGGACACTCAATGTCCCACGAAGGACACTCATGACCCACACAGGACACTCAATGACCCACGCAGGACAATCATGACCCACGCAGGACACTCAATGACCCACGCAGGACACTCATGACCCACGCAGGACACTCAATGACCCACACAGGACACTCAATGATCCAAGCAGGATACTGAATGGCCGATGCAGGACACTCAATGACCCATGCAGGACACTCATAACCCACGCAGGACACTCAATGACCCACACTGGACACTCAATGTTCCAAGCAGGATACTGAATGGCCCATGCAGTACACTCATGACCCACGCAGGACACTCAATGACCCACGTAGGACTCTCAATGACCAACACAGGCCACACATGACCCACGCAGGACACTCAATGACACCATACAGGACACTCATGACCCACACAGGACACTCATGACCCACACAGGACACTCAATGACCCACACAGGATACTGAATGGCCGACGCAGGACACTGAATGACCCATGCAGGACACTCATGACCCACGCAGGACACTCAATGACCCACGTAGGACACTCAATGACCCACGCAGGCCACTCAATGACCCACGCAGGACACTCAATGACCCATGCAGGACACTCATGACCAACGCAGGACACTCAATGACCCACGTAGGACACTCAATGACCACGTAGGACACTCAATGACCAACACAGGCCACTCAATGACCCACACAGGATTCTAAATGACCCACGCTGGACACTCATGACTCAAGCAGGACACTCAATGACCCACGCAGGACACTCATGACTCAAGCAGGACACTCAATGTCCCACGCAGGACACACATGACCCATGCAGGACACTCAATGTCCCACGCAGGACACTCAATGACCCACGCAGGACACTCAATGACCCCACACAGGACACTCATGACCCACACAGGACACTCATGACCCACACAGGACACTCAATGACCCACACAGGACACTCAATGACCCACGCAGGATACTGAATGGCCGACGCAGGACACTGAATGACCCATGCAGGACACTCATGACCCACGCAGGACACTCAATGACCCACGTAGGACACTCAATGACCCACGCAGGATACTCAATGGCCCACGCAGGACACTCAATGACCCATGCAGGACACGCATGACCAACGCAGGACACTCAATGACCCACGTAGGACACTCAATGACCAACACAGGCAACTCAATGACCCACGCAGGATTCTCAATGACCCACGCTGGACACTCGTGACCCAAGCATGACACTCAATGACCCACGCAGGACACTCATGACCCACACAGGACACTCAATGGCCCACGCAGGACACTCATGACCCACGCAGGACACTCAATGTCCCACGCAGGACACCCATGACCCACGCAGGACACTCAATGACCCACGTAGGACACTCAATGACCCACGCAGGACACTCATGACCCACGCAGGACACTGAATCACCCACGCAGGACACCCATAACCCACGCAGGTCACTCAATGACCCATGCAGGACACTCAATGACACACGCAGGACACTCATGACCCACGCAGGACACTCATGACCCACACAGGACGCTCAATGACCCACACAGGACACTCAATGTCCCACGCAGGACACTCATGACCCACGCAGGACACTCAATGACCCACGTAGGACACTCAATGACCCACACCGTACACTCAATGACTCATGCAGGACACTCAATGACCAACACAGACACTCAATGGCCCACGCACGACTCTCAATGACCCACGCTGGACACTCATGACCCAAACAGGACACTCAATGACCCACGTAGGACACTCATGACCCACACAGGACACTCAATGACCCACGCAGGACACTCATGACCCACGCAGTACACTCAATGACCGACGCAGGTCACTCATGACCCACGTAGGACACTCAATGACACATGCAGGACACTCAATGACCCACGTACGACACTCAATAACCAACACAGCCACTCAATGACCACGCACGACTCTCAATGACCCCCGCTGGACACTCAATGGCCAACGCAGGACACTCATGACCCACGCAGGACACTCAATGTCCCACGCAGGACACTCATGACCCACGCAGGACACTCAATGACCCACGCAGGACACTCATGACCCACGCAGGACACTCAATGACCCACGCAGGACACTCATGACCCACGCAGGACACTGAATCACCCACGCAGGACACCCATGACCCACGCAGGACACTCAATGGCCCATACAGGACACGCATGACCCACGCAGGACACTCACGACCCACGCAGGACACTCAATGACCCACACAGGACACTCATGACACATACAGGATACTCAATGACCCACGCAGGACACTCATGACCCACACAGGACACTCAATGACCCACGCAGGACACTCAATGACCCACGTAGGACACTCATGACCCACACAGGACACTCAATGATCCACGCAGGGCACTCAATGACCCACACAGGACACTCAATGACCCACGCAGGACACTCATGACCCACACAGGACACTCCTGACCCACGCAGGACACTCAATAGCCCACACAGGATACTGAATGGCCGACGCAGGGCACTGAATGACCCATGCAGGACACTCATGACCCACGCAGGACACTCAATGACCCACGTAGGACACTCAATGACCCAAGCAGGACACTCAATGACCCACGCAGGACACTCATGACCCACACAGGACACTCAATGACCCACGCAGGACACTAATGACCCACGCAGGACACTCAATGACCCACGCAGGACACTCAATGACCCCACGCAGGACACTCATGACCCACACAGGACACTCATGACCCACACAGGACACTCAATGAGCCACACACAGGACACTCAATGACCCACGCAGGATACTGAATGGCCGTGGCAGGACACTCAATGACCCATGCAGGACACTCATGACCCACGCAGGACACTCAATGACCCACGTGGGACACTCAATGACCCACGCAGGATACTCAATGGCCCACGCAGGACACTCAATGACCCATGCAGGACATGCATGACCCACGCAGGACACTCAATGACCCACGTAGGACACTCAATGACCAACACAGGCCACTCAATGACCCACGCAGGATTCTCAATGACCCACGCTGGACACTCATGACCCAAGCAGGACACTAAATGACCCACGCAGGACACTCATGACCCACACAGGACACTCAATGACCCATGCAGGACGCTCATGACCCACGCAGGACACTCAATGACACACGCAGGACACTCATGACCCACGCAGGACACTCAATGACCCACACAGGACTCTTAATGGCCGACGCAGGACACTCATGACCAACGCAGGACACTCATGACCCAAGCAGGACACTCAATGACCCACGCAGGACACTCAGTGACACATGCAGGACACTCAATGACCCACGCAGGATACTCAATGGCCCACGCAGGACACTCAATGACCCACGTAGGACTCTCAATGACCAACACCGGCCACTCAATGACCCACGCAGGACTCTCAATGGCCCACACAGGACACTCAATGACCCACGCAGGACACTCAATGACCCACGCAGGATACTCAATGGCCCGCGCAGGATACACAATGGACCACGCAGGACACTCAATGACCCATGCAGGACACTCATGACCCACGCAGGACACTCAATGACCCACATAGGACTCTCAATGACCAACAACGGCCACTCAATGACCCACGCAGGACTCTCAATGACCCACGCTTGACACTCATGACCCAAACAGGACACTCAATGACCCACGCAGGACACTCATGGCCCACGCAGGAAACTCAATGACCCACGCAGGACACTCATGGCCCACGCAGGACACTCAATGACCCACGCAGGACACTCATGACCCACGCAGGACACTCATGACCCACACAGGACACTCAATGACCCACGCAGGACACTCAATGACCCACGCAGGACTCTCAATGACCCACGTAGGACACTCAATGACCAACACAGGCCACTCAATGACCCACGCAGGATTCTAAATGACCCACGCTGGACCCTCCATGACCCAAGCAGGACACTCAATGACCCACACAGGACACACGTGACCCACACAGGTCATTCAATGACCCACGCAGGACACGCATGACCCGCGCAGGACACTCAATGACACACGCAGGACACTCATGACCCACGCAGGACACTCATGACCCACGCAGGACACTCAATGACACACGCAGGACACTCAATGACCCACACCGGACACTCAATGGCCTATGCAGGACACTCATGACCCACGCAGGACACTGAATCACCCACGCAGGACACCCATAACCCACGCAGGTCACTCAATTACCCATGCAGGACACTCAATGACCCACGCAGGACACTCATGACCCACGCAGTACACTCAATGACCCACGCAGGTCACTCATGACCCACGCAGGACACTCAATGACCTACGTAGGACACTCAATGGGCGGCACGGTGGCACAGTGGTTAGCACTGCTGCCTCACAGCGCCTGAGACCCGGGTTCACTTCCCGCCTCAGGCGGCTGACTGTGTGGAGTTTGCACGTTCTCCCCGTGTCTGCGTGGGTTTCCTCCGCGTGCTCCGGTTTCCTCCCACAGTCCAAAGATGTGCAGGGTCAGGTGAATTGGCCATGCTAAATTGCCCGTCGTGTTAGGTAAGGGGTAAATGTAGGGGTATGGGTGGGTTTCGCTTCGGCGGGTCGGTGTGGACTTGTTGGGCCGAAGGGCCTGTTTCCACACTGTAATGTAATCTAATCTCATCTAATCAATGACCCATGCAGGACACTCAATGACCCACGTACGACACTCAATAACCAACACAGCCACTCAATGACCCACGCACGACTCTCAATGACCCACGCAGGACACTCATGACCCACGCAGGATACTCAATGGCCAACGCACGACACTCAATGACCAATGCAGGACACTCAATGACCCACGCAGGACACACATGACCCATGCAGGACACTCAATGTCCCACGCAGGACACTCATGACCCACGCAGGACACTCAATGACCCCACACAGGACACTCATGACCCACACAGGACACTCATGACCCACACAGGACACTCAATGACCAACACAGGACACTCAATGACCCACACAGGATACTGAATGGCCGACGCAGGACACTGAATGACCCATGCAGGACACTCATGACCCACGCAGGACACTCAATGACCCACGTAGGACACTCAATGACCCACGCAGGATAGTCAATGGCCCACGCAGGACACTCAATGACCCATGCAGGACACGCATGACCAACGCAGGACACTCAATGACCCACGTAGGACACTCAATGACCAACACAGGCAACTCAATGACCCACGCAGGATTCTCAATGACCCACGCTGGACACTCGTGACCCAAGCATGACACTCAATGACCCACGCAGGACACTCATGACCCACACAGGACACTCAATGGCCCACGCAGGACACTCATGACCCACGCAGGACACTCAATGTCCCACGCAGGACACTCATGACCCACACAGGACACTCAATGACCCACGTAGGACACTCAATGACCCACGCAGGACACTCATGACCCACGCAGGACACTGAATCACCCACGCAGGACACCCATAACCCACGCAGGTCACTCAATGACCCATGCAGGACACTCAATGACACACGCAGGACACTCATGACCCACGCAGGACACTCATGACCCACACAGGACACTCAATGACCCACACAGGACACTCAATGTCCCACGCAGGACACTCATGACCCACGCAGGACACTCAATGACCCACGTAGGACACTCAATGACCCACACCGGACACTCAATGACCCATGCAGGACACTCAATGACCAACACAGCCACTCAATGACCCACGCACGACTCTCAATGACCCACGCTGGACACTCATGACCCAAACAGGACATTCAATGACCCACGTAGGACACTCATGACCCACACAGGACACTCAATGACCCACGCAGGACACTCATGACCCACGCAGTACACTCAATGACCCACGCAGGACACTCAATGACTCACATAGGACTCTCAATGACCAACACCGGCCACTCAATGACCCACGCAGGACTCTCAATGGCCCACACAGGACACTCAATGACCCACGCAGGATACTCAATGGCCCACGCAGGATACTCAATGGCCCACGCAGGACACTCAATGACACATGCAGGACACTCATGACCCACGCAGGACACTGAATCACCCACGCAGGACACGCATAACCCACGCAGGTCACTCAATGACCCATGCAGGACACTCAATGACACATGCAGGACACTCATGACCCACGCAGGACACTCATGACCCACACAGGACACTCAATGACCCACACAGGACACTCAATGACCCACGCAGGACACTCATGACCCACGCAGGACACTCAATGACCCACGTAGGACACTCAATGACCCATGCAGGACACTCAATGACCCATGCAGGACACTCAATGACCAACACAGCCACTCAATGACCCACGCACGACTCTCAATGACCCACGCTGGACACTCATGACTCAAGCAGGACACTCAATGACCCACGCAGGACACACATGGCACATGCAGGACACTCAATGTCCCACGCAGGACACTCATGACCCACGCAGGACACTCAATGACCCCACACAGGACACTCATGACCCACACAGGACACTCATGACCCACACAGGACACTCAATGACCCACACAGGACACTCAATGACCCACGCAGGATAATGAATGGCCGACGCACGACACTGAATGACCCATGCAGGACACTCATGACCCACGCAGGACACTCAATGACCCACGTAGGACACTCAATGACCCACGCAGGATACTCAATGACCCATGCAGGACACTCATGACCCACTCAGGACACTCAATGACCCACGTAGGACACTCAATGACCAACACAGGCCACTCAATGACCCACGCAGGATTCTCAATGACCCACACTGGACACTCGTGCCCCAAGCATGACACTCAATGACGCACGCAGGACACTCATGACCCACACAGGACACTCAATGACCCACGCAGGACACTCAATGACCCACACAGGACACTCAATGGCCCACGCAGGACACTCATGACCCACGCAGGACACTCAATGTCCCACGAAGGACACTCATGACCCACACAGGACACTCAATGACCCACGCAGGACAATCATGACCCACGCAGGACACTCAATGACCCACGCAGGACACTCATGACCCACGCAGGACACTCAATGACCCACACAGGACACTCAATGATCCAAGCAGGATACTGAATGGCCGATGCAGGACACTCAATGACCCATGCAGGACACTCATAACCCACGCAGGACACTCAATGACCCACACTGGACACTCAATGTTCCAAGCAGGATACTGAATGGCCCATGCAGTACACTCATGACCCACGCAGGACACTCAATGACCCACGTAGGACTCTCAATGACCAACACAGGCCACACATGACCCACGCAGGACACTCAATGACACCATACAGGACACTCATGACCCACACAGGACACTCATGACCCACACAGGACACTCAATGACCCACACAGGATACTGAATGGCCGACGCAGGACACTGAATGACCCATGCAGGACACTCATGACCCACGCAGGACACTCAATGACCCACGTAGGACACTCAATGACCCACGCAGGCCACTCAATGACCCACGCAGGACACTCAATGACCCATGCAGGACACTCATGACCAACGCAGGACACTCAATGACCCACGTAGGACACTCAATGACCACGTAGGACACTCAATGACCAACACAGGCCACTCAATGACCCACACAGGATTCTAAATGACCCACGCTGGACACTCATGACTCAAGCAGGACACTCAATGACCCACGCAGGACACTCATGACTCAAGCAGGACACTCAATGTCCCACGCAGGACACACATGGCACATGCAGGACACTCAATGTCCCACGCAGGACACTCATGACCCACGCAGGACACTCAATGACCCCACACAGGACACTCATGACCCACACAGGACACTCATGACCCACACAGGACACTCAATGACCCACACAGGACACTCAATGACCCACGCAGGATAATGAATGGCCGACGCACGACACTGAATGACCCATGCAGGACACTCATGACCCACGCAGGACACTCAATGACCCACGTAGGACACTCAATGACCCACGCAGGATACTCAATGACCCATGCAGGACACTCATGACCCACTCAGGACACTCAATGACCCACGTAGGACACTCAATGACCAACACAGGCCACTCAATGACCCACGCAGGATTCTCAATGACCCACACTGGACACTCGTGCCCCAAGCATGACACTCAATGATGCACGCAGGACACTCATGACCCACACAGGACACTCAATGACCCACGCAGGACACTCAATGACCCACACAGGACACTCAATGGCCCACGCAGGACACTCATGACCCACGCAGGACACTCAATGTCCCACGAAGGACACTCATGACCCACACAGGACACTCAATGACCCACGCAGGACAATCATGACCCACGCAGGACACTCAATGACCCACGCAGGACACTCATGACCCACGCAGGACACTCAATGACCCACACAGGACACTCAATGATCCAAGCAGGATACTGAATGGCCGATGCAGGACACTCAATGACCCATGCAGGACACTCATAACCCACGCAGGACACTCAATGACCCACACTGGACACTCAATGTTCCAAGCAGGATACTGAATGGCCCATGCAGTACACTCATGACCCACGCAGGACACTCAATGACCCACGTAGGACTCTCAATGACCAACACAGGCCACACATGACCCACGCAGGACACTCAATGACACCATACAGGACACTCATGACCCACACAGGACACTCATGACCCACACAGGACACTCAATGACCCACACAGGATACTGAATGGCCGACGCAGGACACTGAATGACCCATGCAGGACACTCATGACCCACGCAGGACACTCAATGACCCACGTAGGACACTCAATGACCCACGCAGGCCACTCAATGACCCACGCAGGACACTCAATGACCCATGCAGGACACTCATGACCAACGCAGGACACTCAATGACCCACGTAGGACACTCAATGACCACGTAGGACACTCAATGACCAACACAGGCCACTCAATGACCCACACAGGATTCTAAATGACCCACGCTGGACACTCATGACTCAAGCAGGACACTCAATGACCCACGCAGGACACTCATGACTCAAGCAGGACACTCAATGTCCCACGCAGGACACACATGACCCATGCAGGACACTCAATGTCCCACGCAGGACACTCAATGACCCACGCAGGACACTCAATGACCCCACACAGGACACTCATGACCCACACAGGACACTCATGACCCACACAGGACACTCAATGACCCACACAGGACACTCAATGACCCACGCAGGATACTGAATGGCCGACGCAGGACACTGAATGACCCATGCAGGACACTCATGACCCACGCAGGACACTCAATGACCCACGTAGGACACTCAATGACCCACGCAGGATACTCAATGGCCCACGCAGGACACTCAATGACCCATGCAGGACACGCATGACCAACGCAGGACACTCAATGACCCACGTAGGACACTCAATGACCAACACAGGCAACTCAATGACCCACGCAGGATTCTCAATGACCCACGCTGGACACTCGTGACCCAAGCATGACACTCAATGACCCACGCAGGACACTCATGACCCACACAGGACACTCAATGGCCCACGCAGGACACTCATGACCCACGCAGGACACTCAATGTCCCACGCAGGACACCCATGACCCACGCAGGACACTCAATGACCCACGTAGGACACTCAATGACCCACGCAGGACACTCATGACCCACGCAGGACACTGAATCACCCACGCAGGACACCCATAACCCACGCAGGTCACTCAATGACCCATGCAGGACACTCAATGACACACGCAGGACACTCATGACCCACGCAGGACACTCATGACCCACACAGGACGCTCAATGACCCACACAGGACACTCAATGTCCCACGCAGGACACTCATGACCCACGCAGGACACTCAATGACCCACGTAGGACACTCAATGACCCACACCGTACACTCAATGACTCATGCAGGACACTCAATGACCAACACAGACACTCAATGGCCCACGCACGACTCTCAATGACCCACGCTGGACACTCATGACCCAAACAGGACACTCAATGACCCACGTAGGACACTCATGACCCACACAGGACACTCAATGACCCACGCAGGACACTCATGACCCACGCAGTACACTCAATGACCGACGCAGGTCACTCATGACCCACGTAGGACACTCAATGACACATGCAGGACACTCAATGACCCACGTACGACACTCAATAACCAACACAGCCACTCAATGACCACGCACGACTCTCAATGACCCCCGCTGGACACTCAATGGCCAACGCAGGACACTCATGACCCACGCAGGACACTCAATGTCCCACGCAGGACACTCATGACCCACGCAGGACACTCAATGACCCACGCAGGACACTCATGACCCACGCAGGACACTCAATGACCCACGCAGGACACTCATGACCCACGCAGGACACTGAATCACCCACGCAGGACACCCATGACCCACGCAGGACACTCAATGGCCCATACAGGACACGCATGACCCACGCAGGACACTCACGACCCACGCAGGACACTCAATGACCCACACAGGACACTCATGACACATACAGGATACTCAATGACCCACGCAGGACACTCATGACCCACACAGGACACTCAATGACCCACGCAGGACACTCAATGACCCACGTAGGACACTCATGACCCACACAGGACACTCAATGATCCACGCAGGGCACTCAATGACCCACACAGGACACTCAATGACCCACGCAGGACACTCATGACCCACACAGGACACTCCTGACCCACGCAGGACACTCAATAGCCCACACAGGATACTGAATGGCCGACGCAGGGCACTGAATGACCCATGCAGGACACTCATGACCCACGCAGGACACTCAATGACCCACGTAGGACACTCAATGACCCAAGCAGGACACTCAATGACCCACGCAGGACACTCATGACCCACACAGGACACTCAATGACCCACGCAGGACACTAATGACCCACGCAGGACACTCAATGACCCACGCAGGACACTCAATGACCCCACGCAGGACACTCATGACCCACACAGGACACTCATGACCCACACAGGACACTCAATGAGCCACACACAGGACACTCAATGACCCACGCAGGATACTGAATGGCCGTGGCAGGACACTCAATGACCCATGCAGGACACTCATGACCCACGCAGGACACTCAATGACCCACGTGGGACACTCAATGACCCACGCAGGATACTCAATGGCCCACGCAGGACACTCAATGACCCATGCAGGACATGCATGACCCACGCAGGACACTCAATGACCCACGTAGGACACTCAATGACCAACACAGGCCACTCAATGACCCACGCAGGATTCTCAATGACCCACGCTGGACACTCATGACCCAAGCAGGACACTAAATGACCCACGCAGGACACTCATGACCCACACAGGACACTCAATGACCCATGCAGGACGCTCATGACCCACGCAGGACACTCAATGACACACGCAGGACACTCATGACCCACGCAGGACACTCAATGACCCACACAGGACTCTTAATGGCCGACGCAGGACACTCATGACCAACGCAGGACACTCATGACCCAAGCAGGACACTCAATGACCCACGCAGGACACTCAGTGACACATGCAGGACACTCAATGACCCACGCAGGATACTCAATGGCCCACGCAGGACACTCAATGACCCACGTAGGACTCTCAATGACCAACACCGGCCACTCAATGACCCACGCAGGACTCTCAATGGCCCACACAGGACACTCAATGACCCACGCAGGACACTCAATGACCCACGCAGGATACTCAATGGCCCGCGCAGGATACACAATGGACCACGCAGGACACTCAATGACCCATGCAGGACACTCATGACCCACGCAGGACACTCAATGACCCACATAGGACTCTCAATGACCAACAACGGCCACTCAATGACCCACGCAGGACTCTCAATGACCCACGCTTGACACTCATGACCCAAACAGGACACTCAATGACCCACGCAGGACACTCATGGCCCACGCAGGAAACTCAATGACCCACGCAGGACACTCATGGCCCACGCAGGACACTCAATGACCCACGCAGGACACTCATGACCCACGCAGGACACTCATGACCCACACAGGACACTCAATGACCCACGCAGGACACTCAATGACCCACGCAGGACTCTCAATGACCCACGTAGGACACTCAATGACCAACACAGGCCACTCAATGACCCACGCAGGATTCTAAATGACCCACGCTGGACCCTCCATGACCCAAGCAGGACACTCAATGACCCACACAGGACACACGTGACCCACACAGGTCATTCAATGACCCACGCAGGACACGCATGACCCGCGCAGGACACTCAATGACACACGCAGGACACTCATGACCCACGCAGGACACTCATGACCCACGCAGGACACTCAATGACACACGCAGGACACTCAATGACCCACACCGGACACTCAATGGCCTATGCAGGACACTCATGACCCACGCAGGACACTGAATCACCCACGCAGGACACCCATAACCCACGCAGGTCACTCAATTACCCATGCAGGACACTCAATGACCCACGCAGGACACTCATGACCCACGCAGTACACTCAATGACCCACGCAGGTCACTCATGACCCACGCAGGACACTCAATGACCTACGTAGGACACTCAATGGGCGGCACGGTGGCACAGTGGTTAGCACTGCTGCCTCACAGCGCCTGAGACCCGGGTTCACTTCCCGCCTCAGGCGGCTGACTGTGTGGAGTTTGCACGTTCTCCCCGTGTCTGCGTGGGTTTCCTCCGCGTGCTCCGGTTTCCTCCCACAGTCCAAAGATGTGCAGGGTCAGGTGAATTGGCCATGCTAAATTGCCCGTCGTGTTAGGTAAGGGGTAAATGTAGGGGTATGGGTGGGTTTCGCTTCGGCGGGTCGGTGTGGACTTGTTGGGCCGAAGGGCCTGTTTCCACACTGTAATGTAATCTAATCTCATCTAATCAATGACCCATGCAGGACACTCAATGACCCACGTACGACACTCAATAACCAACACAGCCACTCAATGACCCACGCACGACTCTCAATGACCCACGCAGGACACTCATGACCCACGCAGGATACTCAATGGCCAACGCACGACACTCAATGACCAATGCAGGACACTCAATGACCCACGCAGGACACACATGACCCATGCAGGACACTCAATGTCCCACGCAGGACACTCATGACCCACGCAGGACACTCAATGACCCCACACAGGACACTCATGACCCACACAGGACACTCATGACCCACACAGGACACTCAATGACCAACACAGGACACTCAATGACCCACACAGGATACTGAATGGCCGACGCAGGACACTGAATGACCCATGCAGGACACTCATGACCCACGCAGGACACTCAATGACCCACGTAGGACACTCAATGACCCACGCAGGATAGTCAATGGCCCACGCAGGACACTCAATGACCCATGCAGGACACGCATGACCAACGCAGGACACTCAATGACCCACGTAGGACACTCAATGACCAACACAGGCAACTCAATGACCCACGCAGGATTCTCAATGACCCACGCTGGACACTCGTGACCCAAGCATGACACTCAATGACCCACGCAGGACACTCATGACCCACACAGGACACTCAATGGCCCACGCAGGACACTCATGACCCACGCAGGACACTCAATGTCCCACGCAGGACACTCATGACCCACACAGGACACTCAATGACCCACGTAGGACACTCAATGACCCACGCAGGACACTCATGACCCACGCAGGACACTGAATCACCCACGCAGGACACCCATAACCCACGCAGGTCACTCAATGACCCATGCAGGACACTCAATGACACACGCAGGACACTCATGACCCACGCAGGACACTCATGACCCACACAGGACACTCAATGACCCACACAGGACACTCAATGTCCCACGCAGGACACTCATGACCCACGCAGGACACTCAATGACCCACGTAGGACACTCAATGACCCACACCGGACACTCAATGACCCATGCAGGACACTCAATGACCAACACAGCCACTCAATGACCCACGCACGACTCTCAATGACCCACGCTGGACACTCATGACCCAAACAGGACATTCAATGACCCACGTAGGACACTCATGACCCACACAGGACACTCAATGACCCACGCAGGACACTCATGACCCACGCAGTACACTCAATGACCCACGCAGGACACTCATGACCCACGTAGGACACTCAATGACACATGCAGGACACTCAATGACCCACGTACGACACTCAATAACCAACACAGCCACTCAATGACCACGCACGACTCTCAATGACCCCCGCTGGACACTCAATGGCCAACGCAGGACACTCATGACCCACGCAGGACACTCAATGTCCCACGCAGGACACTCATGACCCACGCAGGACACTCAATGACCCACGCAGGACACTCATGACCCACGCAGGACACTCAATGACCCACGCAGGACACTCATGACCCACGCAGGACACTGAATCACCCACGCAGGACACCCATGACCCACGCAGGACACTCAATGGCCCATACAGGACACGCATGACCCACGCAGGACACTCACGACCCACGCAGGACACTCAATGACCCACACAGGACACTCATGACACACACAGGATACTCAATGACCCACGCAGGACACTCATGACCCACACAGGACACTCAATGACCCATGCAGGACATGCATGACCCACGCAGGACACTCAATGACCCACGTAGGACACTCAATGACCAACACAGGCCACTCAATGACCCACGCAGGATTCTCAATGACCCACGCTGGACACTCATGACCCAAGCAGGACACTAAATGACCCACGCAGGACACTCATGACCCACACAGGACACTCAATGACCCATGCAGGACGCTCCTGACCCACGCAGGACACTCAATGACACACGCAGGACACTCATGACCCACGCAGGACACTCAATGACCCACACAGGACTCTTAATGGCCCACGCAGGACACTCATGACCAACGCAGGACACTCATGACCCAAGCAGGACACTCAATGACCCACGCAGGACACTCAGTGACACATGCAGGACACTCAATGACCCACGCAGGATACTCAATGGCCCACGCAGGACACTCAATGACCCACGTAGGACTCTCAATGACCAACACCGGCCACTCAATGACCCACGCAGGACTCTCAATGGCCCACACAGGACACTCAATGACCCACGCAGGACACTCAATGACCCACGCAGGATACTCAATGGCCCGCGCAGGATACACAATGGACCACGCAGGACACTCAATGACCCATGCAGGACACTCATGACCCACGGGGACACTCAATGACCCACATAGGACTCTCAATGACCAACAACGGCCACTCAATGACCCACGCAGGACTCTCAATGACCCACGCTTGACACTCATGACCCAAACAGGACACTCAATGACCCACGCAGGACACTCATGGCCCACGCAGGAAACTCAATGACCCACGCAGGACACTCATGGCCCACGCAGGACACTCAATGACCCACGCAGGACACTCATGACCCACGCAGGACACTCATGACCCACACAGGACACTCAATGACCCACGCAGGACACTCAATGACCCACGCAGGACTCTCAATGACCCACGTAGGACACTCAATGACCAACACAGGCCACTCAATGACCCACGCAGGATTCTAAATGACCCACGCTGGACCCTCCATGACCCAAGCAGGACACTCAATGACCCACACAGGACACACGTGACCCACACAGGTCATTCAATGACCCACGCAGGACACGCATGACCCGCGCAGGACACTCAATGACACACGCAGGACACTCATGACCCACGCAGGACACTCATGACCCACGCAGGACACTCAATGACACACGCAGGACACTCAATGACCCACACCGGACACTCAATGGCCTATGCAGGACACTCATGACCCACGCAGGACACTGAATCACCCACGCAGGACACCCATAACCCACGCAGGTCACTCAATTACCCATGCAGGACACTCAATGACCCACGCAGGACACTCATGACCCACGCAGTACACTCAATGACCCACGCAGGTCACTCATGACCCACGCAGGACACTCAATGACCTACGTAGGACACTCAATGGGCGGCACGGTGGCACAGTGGTTAGCACTGCTGCCTCACAGCGCCTGAGACCCGGGTTCACTTCCCGCCTCAGGCGGCTGACTGTGTGGAGTTTGCACGTTCTCCCCGTGTCTGCGTGGGTTTCCTCCGGGTGCTCCGGTTTCCTCCCACAGTCCAAAGATGTGCAGGGTCAGGTGAATTGGCCATGCTAAATTGCCCGTCGTGTTAGGTAAGGGGTAAATGTAGGGGTATGGGTGGGTTTCGCTTCGGTGGGTCGGTGTGGACTTGTTGGGCCGAAGGGCCTGTTTCCACACTGTAATGTAATCTAATCTCATCTAATCAATGACCCATGCAGGACACTCAATGACCCACGTACGACACTCAATAACCAACACAGCCACTCAATGACCCACGCACGACTCTCAATGACCCACGCAGGACACTCATGACCCACGCAGGATACTCAATGGCCAACGCACGACACTCAATGACCAATGCAGGACACTCAATGACCCACGCAGGACACACATGACCCATGCAGGACACTCAATGTCCCACGCAGGACACTCATGACCCACGCAGGACACTCAATGACCCCACACAGGACACTCATGACCCACACAGGACACTCATGACCCACACAGGACACTCAATGACCAACACAGGACACTCAATGACCCACACAGGATACTGAATGGCCGACGCAGGACACTGAATGACCCATGCAGGACACTCATGACCCACGCAGGACACTCAATGACCCACGTAGGACACTCAATGACCCACGCAGGATAGTCAATGGCCCACGCAGGACACTCAATGACCCATGCAGGACACGCATGACCAACGCAGGACACTCAATGACCCACGTAGGACACTCAATGACCAACACAGGCAACTCAATGACCCACGCAGGATTCTCAATGACCCACGCTGGACACTCGTGACCCAAGCATGACACTCAATGACCCACGCAGGACACTCATGACCCACACAGGACACTCAATGGCCCACGCAGGACACTCATGACCCACGCAGGACACTCAATGTCCCACGCAGGACACTCATGACCCACACAGGACACTCAATGACCCACGTAGGACACTCAATGACCCACGCAGGACACTCATGACCCACGCAGGACACTGAATCACCCACGCAGGACACCCATAACCCACGCAGGTCACTCAATGACCCATGCAGGACACTCAATGACACACGCAGGACACTCATGACCCACGCAGGACACTCATGACCCACACAGGACACTCAATGACCCACACAGGACACTCAATGTCCCACGCAGGACACTCATGACCCACGCAGGACACTCAATGACCCACGTAGGACACTCAATGACCCACACCGGACACTCAATGACCCATGCAGGACACTCAATGACCAACACAGCCACTCAATGACCCACGCACGACTCTCAATGACCCACGCTGGACACTCATGACCCAAACAGGACATTCAATGACCCACGTAGGACACTCATGACCCACACAGGACACTCAATGACCCACGCAGGACACTCATGACCCACGCAGTACACTCAATGACCCACGCAGGACACTCATGACCCACGTAGGACACTCAATGACACATGCAGGACACTCAATGACCCACGTACGACACTCAATAACCAACACAGCCACTCAATGACCACGCACGACTCTCAATGACCCCCGCTGGACACTCAATGGCCAACGCAGGACACTCATGACCCACGCAGGACACTCAATGTCCCACGCAGGACACTCATGACCCACGCAGGACACTCAATGACCCACGCAGGACACTCATGACCCACGCAGGACACTCAATGACCCACGCAGGACACTCATGACCCACGCAGGACACTGAATCACCCACGCAGGACACCCATGACCCACGCAGGACACTCAATGGCCCATACAGGACACGCATGACCCACGCAGGACACTCACGACCCACGCAGGACACTCAATGACCCACACAGGACACTCATGACACACACAGGATACTCAATGACCCACGCAGGACACTCATGACCCACACAGGACACTCAATGACCCACGCAGGACACTCAATGACCCACGCAGGACACTCATGACCCACACAGGACACTCAATGACCCACGCAGGGCACTCAATGACCCACACAGGACACTCCTGACCCACGCAGGACACTCAATGACCCACACAGGATACTGAATGGCCGACGCAGGACACTGAATGACCCATGCAGGACACTCATGACCCACGCAGGACACTCAATGACCCACGTAGGACACTCAATGACCCACGCAGGACACTAATGACCCACGCAGGACACTCAATGACCCACGCAGGACACTCAATGACCCCACGCAGGACACTCATGACCCACACAGGACACTCATGACCCACACAGGACACTCAATGAGCCACACACAGGACACTCAATGACCCACGCAGGATACTGAATGGCCGTGGCAGGACACTCAATGACCCATGCAGGACACTCATGACCCACGCAGGACACTCAATGACCCACGTGGGACACTCAATGACCCACGCAGGATACTCAATGGCCCACGCAGGACACTCAATGACCCATGCAGGACATGCATGACCCACGCAGGACACTCAATGACCCACGTAGGACACTCAATGACCAACACAGGCCACTCAATGACCCACGCAGGATTCTCAATGACCCACGCTGGACACTCATGAACCAAGCAGGACACTCAATGACCCACGCAGGACACTCATGACCCACACAGGACACTCAATGACCCATGCAGGACGCTCATGACCCACGCAGGACACTCAATGACCCACGCAGGACACTCATGACCCACGCAGGACACTCAATGACCCACACAGAACACTTAATGGCCCACGCAGGACACTCATGACCAACGCAGGACACTCATGACCTACGCAGGACACTCAATGACCCACGCAGGACACTCAGTGACACATGCAGGACACTCAATGACCCACGCAGGATACTCAATGGCCCACGCAGGACACTCAATGACCCACGTAGGACTCTCAATGACCAACACCGGCCACTCAATGACCCACGCAGGACTCTCAATGGCCCACACAGGACACTCAATGACCCACGCAGGACACTCAATGACCCACGCAGGATACTCAATGGCCCACGCAGGATACTCAATGGCCCACGCAGGACACTCAATGACCCATGCAGGACACTCATGACCCACGCAGGACACTCAATGACCCACATAGGACTCTCAATGACCAACAACGGCCACTCAATGACCCACGCAGGACTCTCAATGACCCACGCTTGACACTCATGACCCAAACAGGACACTCAATGACCCACGCAGGACACTCAATGACCCACGCAGGACACTCAATGACCCACGCAGGACACTCATGACCCACGCAGGACACTCATGACCCACACAGGACACTCAATGACCCACGCAGGACACTCAATGACCCACGCAGGATTCTCAATGACCCACGCTGGACACTCGTGACCCAAGCATGACACTCAATGACCCACGCAGGACACTCATGACCCACACAGGACACTCAATGGCCCACGCAGGACACTCATGACCCACGCAGGACACTCAATGTCCCACGCAGGACACTCATGACCCACACAGGACACTCAATGACCCACGTAGGACACTCAATGACCCACGCAGGACACTCATGACCCACGCAGGACACTGAATCACCCACGCAGGACACCCATAACCCACGCAGGTCACTCAATGACCCATGCAGGACACTCAATGACACACGCAGGACACTCATGACCCACGCAGGACACTCATGACCCACACAGGACACTCAATGACCCACACAGGACACTCAATGTCCCACGCAGGACACTCATGACCCACGCAGGACACTCAATGACCCACGTAGGACACTCAATGACCCACACCGGACACTCAATGACCCATGCAGGACACTCAATGACCAACACAGCCACTCAATGACCCACGCACGACTCTCAATGACCCACGCTGGACACTCATGACCCAAACAGGACATTCAATGACCCACGTAGGACACTCATGACCCACACAGGACACTCAATGACCCACGCAGGACACTCATGACCCACGCAGTACACTCAATGACCCACGCAGGACACTCATGACCCACGTAGGACACTCAATGACACATGCAGGACACTCAATGACCCACGTACGACACTCAATAACCAACACAGCCACTCAATGACCACGCACGACTCTCAATGACCCCCGCTGGACACTCAATGGCCAACGCAGGACACTCATGACCCACGCAGGACACTCAATGTCCCACGCAGGACACTCATGACCCACGCAGGACACTCAATGACCCACGCAGGACACTCATGACCCACGCAGGACACTCAATGACCCACGCAGGACACTCATGACCCACGCAGGACACTGAATCACCCACGCAGGACACCCATGACCCACGCAGGACACTCAATGGCCCATACAGGACACGCATGACCCACGCAGGACACTCACGACCCACGCAGGACACTCAATGACCCACACAGGACACTCATGACACACACAGGATACTCAATGACCCACGCAGGACACTCATGACCCACACAGGACACTCAATGACCCACGCAGGACACTCAATGACCCACGCAGGACACTCATGACCCACACAGGACACTCAATGACCCACGCAGGGCACTCAATGACCCACACAGGACACTCAATGACCCACGCAGGACACTCATGACCCACACAGGACACTCCTGACCCACGCAGGACACTCAATGACCCACACAGGATACTGAATGGCCGACGCAGGACACTGAATGACCCATGCAGGACACTCATGACCCACGCAGGACACTCAATGACCCACGTAGGACACTCAATGACCCAAGCAGGACACTCAATGACCCACGCAGGACACTCATGACCAACAGAGGACACTCAATGACCCACGCAGGACACTAATGACCCACGCAGGACACTCAATGACCCACGCAGGACACTCAATGACCCCACGCAGGACACTCATGACCCACACAGGACACTCATGACCCACACAGGACACTCAATGAGCCACACACAGGACACTCAATGACCCACGCAGGATACTGAATGGCCGTGGCAGGACACTCAATGACCCATGCAGGACACTCATGACCCACGCAGGACACTCAATGACCCACGTGGGACACTCAATGACCCACGCAGGATACTCAATGGCCCACGCAGGACACTCAATGACCCATGCAGGACATGCATGACCCACGCAGGACACTCAATGACCCACGTAGGACACTCAATGACCAACACAGGCCACTCAATGACCCACGCAGGATTCTCAATGACCCACGCTGGACACTCATGAACCAAGCAGGACACTCAATGACCCACGCAGGACACTCATGACCCACACAGGACACTCAATGACCCATGCAGGACGCTCATGACCCACGCAGGACACTCAATGACCCACGCAGGACACTCATGACCCACGCAGGACACTCAATGACCCACACAGGACACTTAATGGCCCACGCAAGACACTCATGACCAACGCAGGACACTCATGACCTACGCAGGACACTCAATGACCCACGCAGGACACTCAGTGACACATGCAGGACACTCAATGACCCACGCAGGATACTCAATGGCCCACGCAGGACACTCAATGACCCACGTAGGACTCTCAATGACCAACACCGGCCACTCAATGACCCACGCAGGACTCTCAATGGCCCACACAGGACACTCAATGACCCACGCAGGACACTCAATGACCCACGCAGGATACTCAATGGCCCACGCAGGATACTCAATGGCCCACGCAGGACACTCAATGACCCATGCAGGACACTCATGACCCACGCAGGACACTCAATGACCCACATAGGACTCTCAATGACCAACAACGGCCACTCAATGACCCACGCAGGACTCTCAATGACCCACGCTTGACACTCATGACCCAAACAGGACACTCAATGACCCACGCAGGACACTCATGACCCACGCAGGACACTCAATGACCCACGCAGGACACTCATGGCCCACGCAGGACACTCAATGACCCACGCAGGACACTCATGACCCACGCAGGACACTCATGACCCACACAGGACACTCAATGACCCACGCAGGACACTCAATGACCCACGCAGGATACTCAATGGCCCACGCAGGACACTCAATGACCCATGCAGGGCACTCATGACCCACGCAGGACTCTCAATGACCCACGTAGGACACTCAATGACCCCACAAAGGACACTCATGACCCACACAGGACACTCATGACCCACACAGGACTCTCAATGACCCACGCTTGACACTCATGACCCAAACAGGACACTCAATGACCCTCGCAGGACACTCATGACCCACGCAGGACACTCAATGACCCACGCAGGACACTCATGGCCCACGCAGGACACTCAATGACCCACGCAGGACACTCATGACCCATGCAGGACACTCAATGACCCACGTAGGACTCTCAATGACCAACACCGGCCACTCAATGACCCACGCAGGACTCTCAATGACTCACGCTGGACACTCATGACCCAAACAGGACACTCAATGACCCTCGCAGGACACTCATGACCCACGCAGGACACTCAATGACCCACGCAGGACACTCATGGCCCACGCAGGACACTCAATGACCCACGCAGGACACTCATGACCCATGCAGGACACTCATGACCCACACAGGACACTCAATGACCCACGCAGGACACTCAATGACCCACGCAGATTACTCAATGGCCCACGCAGGACACTGAATGACCCATGCAGGACACTCATGACCCACGCAGGAGTCTCAATGACCCACGTAGGACACTCAATGACCAACACAGGCCACTCAATGACCCACGCAGGATTCTAAATGACCCACGCTGGACACTCAATGACCCAAGCAGGACACTCAATGACCCACGCACGACACACATGACCAACACAGGGCATTCAATGATCCACGCAGGACACTCATGACCCGCGCAGGACACTCAATGACCCACGCAGGACACTCATAACCCACACAGGACACTCAATGACCCACGCAGGACACTCAATGACCCACGCAGGATACTCAATGGCCCACGCAGGACACTCAATGACCCATGCAGGACAATCATGACCCACGCAGGACACTCAATGACCCACGTAGGACACTCAATGACCAACACAGGCCACTCAATGACCCACGCAGGATTCTAAATGACCCACGCTGGACACTCAATGACCCAAGCAGGACACTCAATGACCCACGCACGACACACATGACCCACACAGGGCATTCAATGACCCACGCAGGAAACCCATGACCCACGCAGGACACTCAATGACCCACGCAGGACACTCATGACCCATGCAGTACACTCAATGACCCACACAGGACACTCAATGGCCCACGCAAGACACTCATGACCCACGCAGGAAACTCATGACCCACGCAGGACACTCAATGACCCACGTAGGACACTCAATGACCAACACAGGCCACTCAATGACCCACGCAGGATTCAAAATGACCCACGCTGGACACTCAATGACCCAAGCAGGACACTCAATGACCCACGCAGGGCACTCAATGACCCACGCAGGACACTCATGACCCATGCAGGACACTCAATGACCCACACAGGACACTCAATGGCCCACGCAAGACACTCATGGCCCACACAGGACACTCATGACGCACGTAGGACACTCAATGACCCACGCAGGACACTCATGACCCACGCAGGACACTCAATGACCCACGCAGGACACTCATGACCCACACAGGACACTCAATGGCCCATGCAAGACACTCAATGCCCCACGCAGGTTACTCAATGGCCCACGCAGGACACTCAATGACGCATGCAGGACACTCATGACCCACGTACGACACTCAATAACCAACATAGCCACTCAATGACCCACGCACGACTCTCACTGACCCACGCTGAACACTCAATGACTCACGCAGGACAGTCATGACTCACGCAGGACACTCAATGACCCATGCAGGACACTCATGACACACGCAGGACACTGAATCACCCACGCAGGACACCCATAACCCACGCAGGTCACTCAATGACCCATGCAGGACACTCAATGACACACGCAGGACACTCATGACCCATGCAGGACACTCAATGACCCACACAGGACACTCAATGGCCCACGCAGGACACTCATGACCCACGCAGGACACTCATGACCCACGCAGGACACTCAATGACACACGCAGGACAGTCAATGACCCACACCGGACACTCAATGGCCCACGCAGGACACTCATGACCCACGCAGGACACTCAATGTCCCACTCAGGACACTCAATGACACACGCAGCACACTCAATGACCCACGCAGGACACTCAATGATCCACGCAGGTTGCTCAATGGAACACGCAGGACACTCAATGACCCTTGCAGGACACTCATGACCCACGTAGGACACTCAATGACCCACGGAGGACACTCATGACCCACACAGGACACTCAATGACCCACGCAGGACACTCAATGACCCACGCAGGATATTCAATGGCCCACGCAGGACACTCAATGACACATGCAGGACACTCATGACCCACGCAGGACACTCAATGACCCACGTAGGACACTCAATCACCAACCCAGGCCACTCAATGACCCACACAGGATTCTAAATGACCCACGCTGGACACTCAATGACCCAAGCAGGACACTAATGACCCACGCAGGACACTCATGACCCACACAGGACATTCAATGACCCACGCAGGACACTCATGACCCACACAGGACACTCAATGAACCACGCAGGACACTCATGACCCATGCAGTACACTCAATGACCCACACAGGACACTCAATGGCCCACGCAGGACACTCATGACCAAGGCAGGACACTCATGACCCACGCAGGACACTCATGCCCCACGCAGGACACTCATGACCCACACAGGACACTCATGACCCACACAGGACTCTCAATGACCCACGCTTGACACTCATGACCCAAACAGGACACTCAATGACCCTCGCAGGACACTCATGACCCACGCAGGACACTCAATGACCCACGCAGGACACTCATGGCCCACGCAGGACACTCAATGACCCACGCAGGACACTCATGACCCATGCAGGACACTCAATGACCCACGTAGGACTCTCAATGACCAACACCGGCCACTCAATGACCCACGCAGGACTCTCAATGACTCACGCTGGACACTCATGACCCAAACAGGACACTCAATGACCCTCGCAGGACACTCATGACCCACGCAGGACACTCAATGACCCACGCAGGACACTCATGGCCCACGCAGGACACTCAATGACCCACGCAGGACACTCATGACCCATGCAGGACACTCATGACCCACACAGGACACTCAATGACCCACGCAGGACACTCAATGACCCACGCAGATTACTCAATGGCCCACGCAGGACACTGAATGACCCATGCAGGACACTCATGACCCACGCAGGAGTCTCAATGACCCACGTAGGACACTCAATGACCAACACAGGCCACTCAATGACCCACGCAGGATTCTAAATGACCCACGCTGGACACTCAATGACCCAAGCAGGACACTCAATGACCCACGCACGACACACATGACCAACACAGGGCATTCAATGATCCACGCAGGACACTCATGACCCGCGCAGGACACTCAATGACCCACGCAGGACACTCATAACCCACACAGGACACTCAATGACCCACGCAGGACACTCAATGACCCACGCAGGATACTCAATGGCCCACGCAGGACACTCAATGACCCATGCAGGACAATCATGACCCACGCAGGACACTCAATGACCCACGTAGGACACTCAATGACCAACACAGGCCACTCAATGACCCACGCAGGATTCTAAATGACCCACGCTGGACACTCAATGACCCAAGCAGGACACTCAATGACCCACGCACGACACACATGACCCACACAGGGCATTCAATGACCCACGCAGGAAACCCATGACCCACGCAGGACACTCAATGACCCACGCAGGACACTCATGACCCATGCAGTACACTCAATGACCCACACAGGACACTCAATGGCCCACGCAAGACACTCATGACCCACGCAGGAAACTCATGACCCACGCAGGACACTCAATGACCCACGTAGGACACTCAATGACCAACACAGGCCACTCAATGACCCACGCAGGATTCAAAATGACCCACGCTGGACACTCAATGACCCAAGCAGGACACTCAATGACCCACGCAGGGCACTCAATGACCCACGCAGGACACTCATGACCCATGCAGGACACTCAATGACCCACACAGGACACTCAATGGCCCACGCAAGACACTCATGGCCCACACAGGACACTCATGACGCACGTAGGACACTCAATGACCCACGCAGGACACTCATGACCCACGCAGGACACTCAATGACCCACGCAGGACACTCATGACCCACACAGGACACTCAATGGCCCATGCAAGACACTCAATGCCCCACGCAGGTTACTCAATGGCCCACGCAGGACACTCAATGACGCATGCAGGACACTCATGACCCACGTACGACACTCAATAACCAACATAGCCACTCAATGACCCACGCACGACTCTCACTGACCCACGCTGAACACTCAATGACTCACGCAGGACAGTCATGACTCACGCAGGACACTCAATGACCCATGCAGGACACTCATGACCCACGCAGGACACTGAATCACCCACGCAGGACACCCATAACCCACGCAGGTCACTCAATGACCCATGCAGGACACTCAATGACACACGCAGGACACTCATGACCCATGCAGGACACTCAATGAACCACATAGGACACTCAATGGCCCACGCAGGACACTCATGACCCACGCAGGACACTCATGACCCACGCAGGACACTCAATGACACACGCAGGACAGTCAATGACCCACACCGGACACTCAATGGCCCACGCAGGACACTCATGACCCACGCAGGACACTCAATGTCCCACTCAGGACACTCAATGACACACGCAGCACACTCAATGACCCACGCAGGACACTCAATGATCCACGCAGGTTGCTCAATGGAACACGCAGGACACTCAATGACCCTTGCAGGACACTCATGACCCACGTAGGACACTCAATGACCCACGGAGGACACTCATGACCCACACAGGACACTCAATGACCCACGCAGGACACTCAATGACCCACGCAGGATATTCAATGGCCCACGCAGGACACTCAATGACACATGCAGGACACTCATGACCCACGCAGGACACTCAATGACCCACGTAGGACACTCAATCACCAACCCAGGCCACTCAATGACCCACACAGGATTCTAAATGACCCACGCTGGACACTCAATGACCCAAGCAGGACACTAATGACCCACGCAGGACACTCATGACCCACACAGGACATTCAATGACCCACGCAGGACACTCATGACCCACACAGGACACTCAATGAACCACGCAGGACACTCATGACCCATGCAGTACACTCAATGACCCACACAGGACACTCAATGGCCCACGCAGGACACTCATGACCAAGGCAGGACACTCATGACCCACGCAGGACACTCATGCCCCACGCAGGACACTCATGACACACGCAGGACACTCAATGACCCACGCAGGACACTCATGACCCACGCAGGACACTCAATGACCCACGCAGGACACTCATGACCCACACAGGACACTCAATGACCCATGCAAGACACTCAATGACACACGCAGGATACTCAATGGCCCACGCAGGACACTCAATGACCCATGCAGGACACTCATGACCCACGCAGGATACTCAATGGCCCACGCACGACACTCAATGACCAATGCAGGACACTCAATGACCCACACAGGGCACTCAATGACCCCACACAGGACACTCATGACCGACACAGGACTCTCATGACCCACGCAGGACACTCAATGGCCCATACAGGACACGCATGACCCACGCAGGACACTCACGACCCACGCAGGACACTCAATGACCCACACAGGACACTCATGACACACACAGGATACTCAATGATCCACGCAGGACACTCAATGACCCACACACGACACTCAATGACCCACACAGGACACTCAATGACCCACGCAGGACACTCATGACACACACAGGACACTCAATGACCCACGCAGGGCCCTCAATGACCCACACAGGACACTCAATGACCCACGCAGGACACTCATGACCCACACAGGACACTCATGACCCACGCAGGACAGTCAATGACCCATGCAGGACACTCAACGAACCACACAGGACACTCAATGACCCACGCAGGACACGCAATGAACCACGCTGGACACTCATGACCCAAGCAGGACACTCAATGACCCACGCAGGACACTCATGACCCACACAGGACACTCAATGACCAATGCAGGACACTCAATGACCCACACAGGACACTCAATGACCCACGCAGGGCACTCAATGACCCACACAGGACACTCAATGACCCACGCAGGACACTCATGACCCACACAGGACACTCATGACCCACGCAGGACAGTCAATGTCCCATGCAGGACACTTTACGAACCACACAGGACACTCAATGACCCACGCAGGACACGCAATGACCCACGCTGGACACTCATGACCCAAGCGGGACACTCAATGACCCACGCAGGACACTCATGACCCACACAGGACACTCAATGACCCACGCAGGACACTCGTGACCCACGCAGGACACTCAATGACCCATGCAGGACACTCATGACCCACGCAGGACACCCAATGACCCCACAAAGGACACTCATGACCCACACAGGACACTCATGACCAAAAAAGGACACTCAATGAGCCACACACAGGACACTCATGACCCACACAGGACACCCATGACCCACACAGGACACCCAATGACCCACGCAGGATACTGAATGGCCGACGCAGGACACTCAATGACCCATGCAGGACACTCATGACCCACGCAGGACACTCAATGACCCACGTAGGACACTCAATGACCCACGCAGGATACTCAATGGCCCACGCAGGACACTCAATGACCCATGCAGGACACGCATGACCCACGTAGGACACTCAATGACCCACGCAGGATACTCAATGGCCCACGCAGGACACTCAATGACCCATGCAGGACACGCATGACCAACACAGGCCACTCAATGTCCAATGCAGGATTCTCAATGACCCACGCTGGACACTCATGAACCAAGCAGGACACTCAATGACCCACGCAGGACACTCATGACCCACACAGGACACTCAATGACCCATGCAGGACACTCATGACCCACGCAGGACACTCAATGACCCACGCAGGACACTCATGACCCACGCAGGACACTCAATGACCCACACAGGACACTTAATGGCCCACGCAGGACACTCATGACCAACGCAGGACACTCATGACCCACGCAGGACACTCAATGACCCACGCAGGACACTCAGTGACACACGCAGGACACTCAATGACCCACGCAGGATACTCAATGGCCCACGCAGGACACTCAATGACCCATGCAGGACACTCATGACCCACGCAGGACACTCAATGACCCACGTAGGACTCTCAATGACCAACACCGGCCACTCAATGACCCACGCAGGACTCTCAATGGCCCATACAGGACACTCAATGACCCAAGCAGGACACTCAATGACCCACGCAGGATACTGAAAGGCCCACGCAGGATACTCAATGGCCCACGCAGGACACTCAATGACCCATGCAGGACACTCATGACCCACACAGGACACTCAATGACCCACGCAGGACACTCATGACCCACACAGGACACTCAATGACCCACGCAGGACACTCAATGACCCACACACGACACTCAATGACCCACACAGGACACTCAATGACCCATGCAGGACACTCATGACCCACACAGGACACTCAATGACCCACGCAGGGCCCTCAATGACCCACACAGGACACTCAATGACCCACGCAGGACACTCATGACCCACACAGGACACTCATGACCCACGCAGGACACTCAATGACCCACGCAGGACACACAATGTCCCATGCAGGACACTCAACGAACCACACAGGACACTCAATGACCCACGCAGGACACGCAATGACCCACGCTGGACACTCATGACCCAAGCAGGACACTCAATGACCCACGCAGGACACTCATGACCCACACAGGACACTCAATGACCCACGCAGGACACTCATGACCCACGCAGGACACTCAATGACCCATGCAGGACACTCATGACCCACGCAGGACACTCAATGACCCCACAAAGGACACTCATGACCCACACAGGACACTCATGACCCACACAGGACACTCAATGACCCACGCAGGACACTCAATGACCCACGCAGATTACTCAATGGCCCACGCAGGACACTGAATGACCCATGCAGGACACTCATGACCCACGTAGGACACTCAATGACCCACGGAGGACACTCATGACCCACACAGGACACTCAATGACCCACGCAGGACACTCAATGACCCACGCAGGATATTCAATGGCCCACGCAGGACACTCAATGACACATGCAGGACACTCATGACCCACGCAGGACACTCAATGACCCACGTAGGACACTCAATCACCAACCCAGGCCACTCAATGACCCACACAGGATTCTAAATGACCCACGCTGGACACTCAATGACCCAAGCAGGACACTAATGACCCACGCAGGACACTCATGACCCACACAGGACATTCAATGACCCACGCAGGACACTCATGACCCACACAGGACACTCAATGAACCACGCAGGACACTCATGACCCATGCAGTACACTCAATGACCCACACAGGACACTCAATGGCCCACGCAGGACACTCATGACCAAGGCAGGACACTCATGACCCACGCAGGACACTCATGCCCCACGCAGGACACTCATGACACACGCAGGACACTCAATGACCCACGCAGGACACTCATGACCCACGCAGGACACTCAATGACCCACGCAGGACACTCATGACCCACACAGGACACTCAATGACCCATGCAAGACACTCAATGACACACGCAGGATACTCAATGGCCCACGCAGGACACTCAATGACCCATGCAGGACACTCATGACCCACGCAGGATACTCAATGGCCCACGCACGACACTCAATGACCAATGCAGGACACTCAATGACCCACACAGGGCACTCAATGACCCCACACAGGACACTCATGACCGACACAGGACTCTCATGACCCACGCAGGACACTCAATGGCCCATACAGGACACGCATGACCCACGCAGGACACTCACGACCCACGCAGGACACTCAATGACCCACACAGGACACTCATGACACACACAGGATACTCAATGATCCACGCAGGACACTCAATGACCCACACACGACACTCAATGACCCACACAGGACACTCAATGACCCACGCAGGACACTCATGACACACACAGGACACTCAATGACCCACGCAGGGCCCTCAATGACCCACACAGGACACTCAATGACCCACGCAGGACACTCATGACCCACACAGGACACTCATGACCCACGCAGGACAGTCAATGACCCATGCAGGACACTCAACGAACCACACAGGACACTCAATGACCCACGCAGGACACGCAATGAACCACGCTGGACACTCATGACCCAAGCAGGACACTCAATGACCCACGCAGGACACTCATGACCCACACAGGACACTCAATGACCAATGCAGGACACTCAATGACCCACACAGGACACTCAATGACCCACGCAGGGCACTCAATGACCCACACAGGACACTCAATGACCCACGCAGGACACTCATGACCCACACAGGACACTCATGACCCACGCAGGACAGTCAATGTCCCATGCAGGACACTTTACGAACCACACAGGACACTCAATGACCCACGCAGGACACGCAATGACCCACGCTGGACACTCATGACCCAAGCGGGACACTCAATGACCCACGCAGGACACTCATGACCCACACAGGACACTCAATGACCCACGCAGGACACTCGTGACCCACGCAGGACACTCAATGACCCATGCAGGACACTCATGACCCACGCAGGACACCCAATGACCCCACAAAGGACACTCATGACCCACACAGGACACTCATGACCAAAAAAGGACACTCAATGAGCCACACACAGGACACTCATGACCCACACAGGACACCCATGACCCACACAGGACACCCAATGACCCACGCAGGATACTGAATGGCCGACGCAGGACACTCAATGACCCATGCAGGACACTCATGACCCACGCAGGACACTCAATGACCCACGTAGGACACTCAATGACCCACGCAGGATACTCAATGGCCCACGCAGGACACTCAATGACCCATGCAGGACACGCATGACCCACGTAGGACACTCAATGACCCACGCAGGATACTCAATGGCCCACGCAGGACACTCAATGACCCATGCAGGACACGCATGACCAACACAGGCCACTCAATGTCCAATGCAGGATTCTCAATGACCCACGCTGGACACTCATGAACCAAGCAGGACACTCAATGACCCACGCAGGACACTCATGACCCACACAGGACACTCAATGACCCATGCAGGACACTCATGACCCACGCAGGACACTCAATGACCCACGCAGGACACTCATGACCCATGCAGGACACTCAATGACCCACACAGGACACTTAATGGCCCACGCAGGACACTCATGACCAACGCAGGACACTCATGACCCACGCAGGACACTCAATGACCCACGCAGGACACTCAGTGACACACGCAGGACACTCAATGACCCACGCAGGATACTCAATGGCCCACGCAGGACACTCAATGACCCATGCAGGACACTCATGACCCACGCAGGACACTCAATGACCCACGTAGGACTCTCAATGACCAACACCGGCCACTCAATGACCCACGCAGGACTCTCAATGGCCCATACAGGACACTCAATGACCCAAGCAGGACACTCAATGACCCACGCAGGATACTGAAAGGCCCACGCAGGATACTCAATGGCCCACGCAGGACACTCAATGACCCATGCAGGACACTCATGACCCACACAGGACACTCAATGACCCACGCAGGACACTCATGACCCACACAGGACACTCAATGACCCACGCAGGACACTCAATGACCCACACACGACACTCAATGACCCACACAGGACACTCAATGACCCACGCAGGACACTCATGACCCACACAGGACACTCAATGACCCACGCAGGGCCCTCAATGACCCACACAGGACACTCAATGACCCACGCAGGACACTCATGACCCACACAGGACACTCATGACCCACGCAGGACACTCAATGACCCACGCAGGACACACAATGTCCCATGCAGGACACTCAACGAACCACACAGGACACTCAATGACCCACGCAGGACACGCAATGACCCACGCTGGACACTCATGACCCAAGCAGGACACTCAATGACCCACGCAGGACACTCATGACCCACACAGGACACTCAATGACCCACGCAGGACACTCATGACCCACGCAGGACACTCAATGACCCATGCAGGACACTCATGACCCACGCAGGACACTCAATGACCCCACAAAGGACACTCATGACCCACACAGGACACTCATGACCCACACAGGACACTCAATGACCCACGCAGGACACTCAATGACCCACGCAGATTACTCAATGGCCCACGCAGGACACTGAATGACCCATGCAGGACACTCATGACCCACGTAGGACACTCAATGACCCACGGAGGACACTCATGACCCACACAGGACACTCAATGACCCACGCAGGACACTCAATGACCCACGCAGGATATTCAATGGCCCACGCAGGACACTCAATGACACATGCAGGACACTCATGACCCACGCAGGACACTCAATGACCCACGTAGGACACTCAATCACCAACCCAGGCCACTCAATGACCCACACAGGATTCTAAATGACCCACGCTGGACACTCAATGACCCAAGCAGGACACTAATGACCCACGCAGGACACTCATGACCCACACAGGACATTCAATGACCCACGCAGGACACTCATGACCCACACAGGACACTCAATGAACCACGCAGGACACTCATGACCCATGCAGTACACTCAATGACCCACACAGGACACTCAATGGCCCACGCAGGACACTCATGACCAAGGCAGGACACTCATGACCCACGCAGGACACTCATGCCCCACGCAGGACACTCATGACACACGCAGGACACTCAATGACCCACGCAGGACACTCATGACCCACGCAGGACACTCAATGACCCACGCAGGACACTCATGACCCACACAGGACACTCAATGACCCATGCAAGACACTCAATGACACACGCAGGATACTCAATGGCCCACGCAGGACACTCAATGACCCATGCAGGACACTCATGACCCACGCAGGATACTCAATGGCCCACGCACGACACTCAATGACCAATGCAGGACACTCAATGACCCACACAGGGCACTCAATGACCCCACACAGGACACTCATGACCGACACAGGACTCTCATGACCCACGCAGGACACTCAATGGCCCATACAGGACACGCATGACCCACGCAGGACACTCACGACCCACGCAGGACACTCAATGACCCACACAGGACACTCATGACACACACAGGATACTCAATGATCCACGCAGGACACTCAATGACCCACACACGACACTCAATGACCCACACAGGACACTCAATGACCCACGCAGGACACTCATGACACACACAGGACACTCAATGACCCACGCAGGGCCCTCAATGACCCACACAGGACACTCAATGACCCACGCAGGACACTCATGACCCACACAGGACACTCATGACCCACGCAGGACAGTCAATGACCCATGCAGGACACTCAACGAACCACACAGGACACTCAATGACCCACGCAGGACACGCAATGAACCACGCTGGACACTCATGACCCAAGCAGGACACTCAATGACCCACGCAGGACACTCATGACCCACACAGGACACTCAATGACCAATGCAGGACACTCAATGACCCACACAGGACACTCAATGACCCACGCAGGGCCCTCAATGACCCACACAGGACACTCAATGACCCACGCAGGACACTCATGACCCACACAGGACACTCATGACCCACGCAGGACAGTCAATGTCCCATGCAGGACACTTTACGAACCACACAGGACACTCAATGACCCACGCAGGACACGCAATGACCCACGCTGGACACTCATGACCCAAGCGGGACACTCAATGACCCACGCAGGACACTCATGACCCACACAGGACACTCAATGACCCACGCAGGACACTCGTGACCCACGCAGGACACTCAATGACCCATGCAGGACACTCATGACCCACGCAGGACACCCAATGACCCCACAAAGGACACTCATGACCCACACAGGACACTCATGACCAAAAAAGGACACTCAATGAGCCACACACAGGACACTCATGACCCACACAGGACACCCATGACCCACACAGGACACCCAATGACCCACGCAGGATACTGAATGGCCGACGCAGGACACTCAATGACCCATGCAGGACACTCATGACCCACGCAGGACACTCAATGACCCACGTAGGACACTCAATGACCCACGCAGGATACTCAATGGCCCACGCAGGACACTCAATGACCCATGCAGGACACGCATGACCCACACAGGACACTCAATGACCCACGTAGGACACTCAATGACCAACACAGGCCACTCAATGTCCAATGCAGGATTCTCAATGACGCACGCTGGACACTCATGAACCAAGCAGGACACTCAATGACCCACGCAGGACACTCATGACCCACACAGGACACTCAATGACCCATGCAGGACACTCATGACCCACGCAGGACACTCAATGACCCACGCAGGACACTCATGACCCACGCAGGACACTCAATGACCCACACAGGACACTTAATGGCCCACGCAGGACACTCATGACCAACGCAGGACACTCATGACCCACGCAGGACACTCAATGACCCACGCAGGACACTCAGTGACACACGCAGGACACTCAATGACCCACGCAGGATACTCAATGGCCCACGCAGGACACTCAATGACCCATGCAGGACACTCATGACCCACGCAGGACACTCAATGACCCACGTAGGACTCTCAATGACCAACACCGGCCACTCAATGACCCACGCAGGACTCTCAATGGCCCATACAGGACACTCAATGACCCAAGCAGGACACTCAATGACCCACGCAGGATACTGAATGGCCCACGCAGGATACTCAATGGCCCACGCAGGACACTCAATGACCCATGCAGGACACTCATGACCCACACAGGACACTCAATGACCCACGCAGGACACTCATGACCCACACAGGACACTCAATGACCCACGCAGGACACTCAATGACCCACACACGACACTCAATGACCCACACAGGACACTCAATGACCCACGCAGGACACTCATGACCCACACAGGACACTCAATGACCCACGCAGGGCCCTCAATGACCCACACAGGACACTCAATGACCCACGCAGGACACTCATGACCCACACAGGACACTCATGACCCACGCAGGACACTCAATGACCCACGCAGGACACTCAATGTCCCATGCAGGACACTCAACGAACCACACAGGACACTCAATGACCCACGCAGGACACGCAATGACCCACGCTGGACACTCATGACCCAAGCAGGACACTCAATGACCCACGCAGGACACTCATGACCCACACAGGACACTCAATGACCCACGCAGGACACTCATGACCCACGCAGGACACTCAATGACCCATGCAGGACACTCATGACCCACGCAGGACACTCAATGACCCCACAAAGGACACTCATGACCCACACAGGACACTCATGACCCACACAGGACACTCAATGAGCCACACACAGGACACTCATGACCCACACAGGACACTCATGACCCACACAGGACACCCAATGACCCACGCAGGATACTGAATGGCCGACGCAGGACACTCAATGACCCATGCAGGACACTCATGACCCACGCAGGACACTCAATGACCCACGTAGGACACTCAATGACCCACGCAGTATACTCAATGGCCCACGCAGGACACTCAATGACCCATGCAGGACACGCATGACCCACAGAGGACACTCAATGACCCACGTAGGACACTCAATGACCAACACAGGCCACTCAATGTCCAATGCAGGATTCTCAATGACCCACGCTGGACACTCATGAACCAAGCAGGACAGTCAATGACCCACGCAGGACACTCATGACCCACACAGGACACTCAATGACCCATGCAGGACACTCATGACCCACGCAGGACACTCAATGACCCACGCAGGACACTCATGACCCACGCAGGACACTCAATGACCCACACAGGACACTTAATGGCTCACGCAGGACACTCATGACCAACGCAGGACACTCATGACCCACGCAGGGCACTCAATGACCCACGCAGGACACTCAGTGACACACGCAGGACACTCAATGACCCACGCAGGACACTCAATGACCCACGTAGGACTCTCAATGACCAACACCGGCCACTCAATGACCCACGCAGGACTCTCAATGGCCCACACAGGACACTCAATGACCCAAGCAGGACACTCAATGACCCACGCAGGATACTCAATGGCCCACGCAGGATACTCAATGGCCCACGCAGGACACTCAATGACCCATGCAGGACACTCATGACCCACGCAGGACACTCAATGACCCACGTAGGACTCTCAATGACCAACACCGGCCACTCAGTGACCCACGCAGGACTCACAATGACTCACGCTGGACACTCATGACCCAAACAGGACACTCAATGACCCACGCAGGACACTCATGACCCACGCAGGACACTCAATGACCCACGCAGGACACTCATGGCCCACGCAGGACACTCAATGACCCACGCAGGACACTCATGACCCACGCAGGACACTCATGACCCACACAGGACACTCAATGACCCACGCAGGACACTCAATGACCCACGCAGGATACTCAATGGCCCACGCAGGACACTCAATGACCCATGCAGGACACTCATGACCCACGCAGGACTCTCAATGACCCACGTAGGACACTCAATGACCCCACAAAGGACACTCATGACCCACACAGGACACTCATGACCCACACAGGACACTCAATGAGCCACACACAGGACACTCAATGACCCACGCAGGATACTGAATGGCCGTGGCAGGACACTCAATGACCCATGCAGGACACTCATGACCCACGCAGGACACTCAATGACCCACGTGGGACACTCAATGACCCTCGCAGGATACTCAATGGCCCACGCAGGACACTCAATGACCCATGCAGGACATGCATGACCCACGCAGGACACTCAATGACCCACGTAGGACACTCAATGACCAACACAGGCCACTCAATGACCCACGCAGGATTCTCAATGACCCACGCTGGACACTCATGACCCAAGCAGGACACTAAATGACCCACGCAGGACACTCATGACCCACGCAGGACACTCAATGACCCATGCAGGACACTCAATGACCCACACAGGACACTTAATGGCCCACGCAGGACACTCATGACCAACGCAGGACACTCATGACCTACGCAGGACACTCAATGACCCACGCAGGACACTCAGTGACACATGCAGGACACTCAATGACCCACGCAGGATACTCAATGGCCCACGCAGGACACTCAATGACCCACGTAGGACTCTCAATGACCAACACCGGCCACTCAATGACCCACGCAGGACTCTCAATGGCCCACACAGGACACTCAATGACCCACGCAGGACACTCAATGACCCACGCAGGATACTCAATGGCCCACGCAGGATACTCAATGGCCCACGCAGGACACTCAATGACCCATGCAGGACACTCATGACCCACGCAGGACACTCAATGACCCACATAGGACTCTCAATGACCAACAACGGCCACTCAATGACCCACGCAGGACTCTCAATGACCCACGCTTGACACTCATGTCCCAAACAGGACACTCAATGACCCACGCAGGACACTCATGACCCACGCAGGACACTCAATGACCCACGCAGGACACTCATGGCCCACGCAGGACACTCAATGACCCACGCAGGACACTCATGACCCACGCAGGACACTCATGACCCACACAGGACACTCAATGACCCACGCAGGACACTCAATGACCCACGCAGGATACTCAATGACCCACGCAGGACACTCAATGACCCATGCAGGACACTCATGACCCACGCAGGACTCTCAATGACCCACGTAGGACACTCAATGACCCCACAAAGGACACTCATGACCCACACAGGACACTCATGACCCACACAGGACACTCAATGAGCCACACACAGGACACTCAATGACCCACGCAGGATACTGAATGGCCGTGGCAGGACACTCAATGACCCATGCAGGACACTCATGACCCACGCAGGACACTCAATGACCCACGTGGGACACTCAATGACCCACGCAGGATACTCAATGGCCCACGCTGGACACTCAATGACCCATGCAGGACATGCATGACCCACGCAGGACACTCAATGACCCACGTAGGACACTCAATGACCAACACAGGCCACTCAATGACCCACGCAGGATTCTCAATGACCCACGCTGGACACTCATGACCCAAGCAGGACACTAAATGACCCACGCAGGACACTCATGACCCACACAGGACACTCAATGACCCATGCAGGATGCTCATGACCCACGCAGGACACTCAATGACCCACACAGGACACTCATGACCCACGCAGGACACTCAATGACCCACACAGGACACTTAATGGCCCATGCAGGACACTCATGACCAACGAAGTACACTCATGACCTACGCAGGACACTCAATGACCCACGCAGGACACTCAGAGACACATGCAGGACACTCAATGACCCACGCAGGATACTCAATGGCCCACGCAGGACACTCAATGACCCACGTAGGACTCTTAATGACCAACACCGGCCACTCAATGACCCACGCAGGACTCTCAATGGCCCACACAGGACACTCAATGACCCACGCAGGACACTCAATGACCCACGCAGGATACTCAATGGCCCACGCAGGATACTCAATGGCCCACGCAGGACACTCAATGACCCATGCAGGACACTCATGACCCACGCAGGACACTCAATGACCCACATAGGACTCTCAATGACCAACAACGGCCACTCAATGACCCACGCAGGACTCTCAATGGCCCACACAGGACACTCAATGACCAACGCAGGACACTCAATGACCCACGCAGGATACTCAATGGCCCACGCAGGATACTCAATGGCCCACGCAGGACACTCAATGACCCATGCAGGACACTCATGACCCACACAGGACACTCATGACCCACACAGGACACCCAATGACCCACGCAGGATACTGAATGGCCGACGCAGGACACTTAATGACCCATGCAGGACACTCATGACCCACGCAGGACACTCAATGACCCACGTAGGACACTCAATGACCCACGCAGGATACTCAATGGCCGACGCAGGACACTCAATGACCCATGCAGGACACGCATGACCCACACAGGACACTCAATGACCCACGTAGGACACTCAATGACCAACACAGGCCACTCAATGTCCAATGCAGGATTCTCAATGACCCACACTGGACACTCATGAACCAAGCAGGACACTCAATGACCCACGCAGGACACTCATGACCCACACAGGACACTCAATGACCCATGCAGGACACTCATGACCCACGCAGGACACTCAATGACCCACGCAGGACACTCATGACCCACACAGGACACTCATGACCCACGCAGGACACTCAATGACCCACGCAGGACACTCAATGTCCCATGCAGGACACTCAACGAACCACACAGGACACTCAATGACCCACGCAGGACACGCAATGACCCACGCTGGACACTCATGACCCAAGCAGGACACTCAATGACCCACGCAGGACACTCATGACCCACACAGGACACTCAATGACCCACGCAGGACACTCATGACCCACGCAGGACACTCAATGACCCATGCAGGACACTCATGACCCACGCAGGACACTCAATGACCCCACAAAGGACACTCATGACCCACACAGGACACTCATGACCCACACAGGACACTCAATGAGCCACACACAGGACACTCATGACCCACACAGGACACTCATGACCCACACAGGACACCCAATGACCCACGCAGGATACTGAATGGCCGACGCAGGACACTCAATGACCCATGCAGGACACTCATGACCCACGCAGGACACTCAATGACCCACGTAGGACACTCAATGACCCACGCAGTATACTCAATGGCCCACGCAGGACACTCAATGACCCATGCAGGACACGCATGACCCACAGAGGACACTCAATGACCCACGTAGGACACTCAATGACCAACACAGGCCACTCAATGTCCAATGCAGGATTCTCAATGACCCACGCTGGACACTCATGACCCAAGCAGGACAGTCAATGACCCACGCAGGACACTCATGACCCACACAGGACACTCATGACCCACACAGGACACCCAATGACCCACGCAGGATACTGAATGACCGACGCAGGACACTCAATGACCCATGCAGGACACTCATGACCCACGCAGGACACTCAATGACCCACGTAGGACACTCAATGACCCACGCAGTATACTCAATGGCCCACGCAGGACACTCAATGACCCATGCAGGACACGCATGACCCACAGAGGACACTCAATGACCCACGTAGGACACTCAATGACCAACACAGGCCACTCAATGTCCAATGCAGGATTCTCAATGACCCACGCTGGACACTCATGACCCAAGCAGGACAGTCAATGACCCACGCAGGACACTCATGACCCACACAGGACACTCAATGACCCATGCAGGACACTCATGACCCACGCAGGACACTCAATGACCCACGCAGGACACTCATGACCCACGCAGGACACTCAATGACCCACACAGGACACTTAATGGCCCACGCAGGACACTCATGACCAACGCAGGACACTCATGACCCACGCAGGGCACTCAATGACCCACGCAGGACACTCAGTGACACACGCAGGACACTCAATGACCCACGCAGGATACCCAATGGCCCACGCAGGACACTCAATGACCCATGCAGGACACTCATGACCCACGCAGGACACTAAATGACCCACGCAGGACACTCATGACCCACACAGGACACTCAATGACCCATGCAGGACGCTCATGACCCACGCAGGACACTCAATGACCCACACAGGACACTCATGACCCACGCAGGACACTCAATGACCCACACAGGACACTTAATGGCCCATGCAGGACACTCATGACCAACGAAGTACACTCATGACCTACGCAGGACACTCAATGACCCACGCAGGACACTCAGAGACACATGCAGGACACTCAATGACACACGCAGGACACTCATGACCCACACAGGACACTCAATGACCCATGCAGGACACTCATGACCCACGCAGGACACTCAATGACCCACGCAGGACACTCATGACCCACGCAGGACACTCAATGACCCACACAGGACACTTAATGGCCCACGCAGGACACTCATGACCAACGCAGGACACTCATGACCCACGCAGGACACTCAATGACCCACGCAGGACACTCAGTGACACACGCAGGACACTCAATGACCCACGCAGGATACTCAATGGCCCACGCAGGACACTCAATGACCCATGCAGGACACTCATGACCCACGCAGGACACTCAATGACCCACGTAGGACTCTCAATGACCAACACCGGCCACTCAATGACCCACGCAGGACTCTCAATGGCCCATACAGGACACTCAATGACCCAAGCAGGACACTCAATGACCCACGCAGGATACTGAATGGCCCACGCAGGATACTCAATGGCCCACGCAGGACACTCAATGACCCATGCAGGACACTCATGACCCACACAGGACACTCAATGACCCACGCAGGACACTCATGACCCACACAGGACACTCAATGACCCACGCAGGACACTCAATGACCCACACACGACACTCAATGACCCACACAGGACACTCAATGACCCACGCAGGACACTCATGACCCACACAGGACACTCAATGACCCACGCAGGGCCCTCAATGACCCACACAGGACACTCAATGACCCACGCAGGACACTCATGACCCACACAGGACACTCATGACCCACGCAGGACACTCAATGACCCACGCAGGACACTCAATGTCCCATGCAGGACACTCAACGAACCACACAGGACACTCAATGACCCACGCAGGACACGCAATGACCCACGCTGGACACTCATGACCCAAGCAGGACACTCAATGACCCACGCAGGACACTCATGACCCACACAGGACACTCAATGACCCACGCAGGACACTCATGACCCACGCAGTACACTCAATGACCCATGCAGGACACTCATGACCCACGCAGGACACTCAATGACCCCACAAAGGACACTCATGACCCACACAGGACACTCATGACCCACACAGGACACTCAATGAGCCACACACAGGACACTCATGACCCACACAGGACACTCATGACCCACACAGGACACCCAATGACCCACGCAGGATACTGAATGGCCGACGCAGGACACTCAATGACCCATGCAGGACACTCATGACCCACGCAGGACACTCAATGACCCACGTAGGACACTCAATGACCCACGCAGTATACTCAATGGCCCACGCAGGACACTCAATGACCCATGCAGGACACGCATGACCCACAGAGGACACTCAATGACCCACGTAGGACACTCAATGACCAACACAGGCCACTCAATGTCCAATGCAGGATTCTCAATGACCCACGCTGGACACTCATGACCCAAGCAGGACAGTCAATGACCCACGCAGGACACTCATGACCCACACAGGACACTCAATGACCCATGCAGGACACTCATGACCCACGCAGGACACTCAATGACCCACGCAGGACACTCATGACCCACGCAGGACACTCAATGACCCACACAGGACACTTAATGGCCCACGCAGGACACTCATGACCAACGCAGGACACTCATGACCCACGCAGGGCACTCAATGACCCACGCAGGACACTCAGTGACACACGCAGGACACTCAATGACCCACGCAGGACACTCAATGACCCACGTAGGACTCTCAATGACCAACACCGGCCACTCAATGACCCACGCAGGACTCTCAATGGCCCACACAGGACACTCAATGACCCAAGCAGGACACTCAATGACCCACGCAGGATACTCAATGGCCCACGCAGGATACTCAATGGCCCACGCAGGACACTCAATGACCCATGCAGGACACTCATGACCCACGCAGGACACTCAATGACCCACGTAGGACTCTCAATGACCAACACCGGCCACTCAGTGACCCACACAGGACTCACAATGACTCACGCTGGACACTCATGACCCAAACAGGACACTCAATGACCCACGCAGGACACTCATGACCCACGCAGGACACTCAATGACCCACGCAGGACACTCATGGCCCACGCAGGACACTCAATGACCCACGCAGGACACTCATGACCCACGCAGGACACTCATGACCCACACAGGACACTCAATGACCCACGCAGGACACTCAATGACCCACGCAGGATACTCAATGGCCCACGCAGGACACTCAATGACCCATGCAGGACACTCATGACCCATGCAGGACTCTCAATGACCCACGTAGGACACTCAATGACCCCACAAAGGACACTCATGACCCACACAGGACACTCATGACCCACACAGGACACTCAATGAGCCACACACAGGACACTCAATGACCCACGCAGGATACTGAATGGCCGTGGCAGGACACTCAATCACCCATGCAGGACACTCATGACCCACGCAGGACACTCAATGACCCACGTGGGACACTCAATGACCCTCGCAGGATACTCAATGGCCCACGCAGGACACTCAATGACCCATGCAGGACATGCATGACCCACGCAGGACACTCAATGACCCACGTAGGACACTCAATGACCAACACAGGCCACTCAATGACCCACGCAGGATTCTCAATGACCCACGCTGGACACTCATGACCCAAGCAGGACACTAAATGACCCACGCAGGACACTCATGACCCACGCAGGACACTCAATGACCCATGCAGGACACTCAATGACCCACACAGGACACTTAATGGCCCACGCAGGACACTCATGACCAACGCAGGACACTCATGACCTACGCAGGACACTCAATGACCCACGCAGGACACTCAGTGACACATGCAGGACACTCAATGACCCACGCAGGATACTCAATGGCCCACGCAGGACACTCAATGACCCACGTAGGACTCTCAATGACCAACACCGGCCACTCAATGACCCACGCAGGACTCTCAATGGCCCACACAGGACACTCAATGACCCACGCAGGACACTCAATGACCCACGCAGGATACTCAATGGCCCACGCAGGATACTCAATGGCCCACGCAGGACACTCAATGACCCATGCAGGACACTCATGACCCACGCAGGACACTCAATGACCCACATAGGACTCTCAATGACCAACAACGGCCACTCAATGACCCACGCAGGACTCTCAATGACCCACGCTTGACACTCATGACCCAAACAGGACACTCAATGACCCACGCAGGACACTCATGACCCACGCAGGACACTCAATGACCCACGCAGGACACTCATGGCCCACGCAGGACACTCAATGACCCACGCAGGACACTCATGACCCACGCAGGACACTCATGACCCACACAGGACACTCAATGACCCACGCAGGACACTCAATGACCCACGCAGGATACTCAATGACCCACGCAGGACACTCAATGACCCATGCAGGACACTCATGACCCACGCAGGACTCTCAATGACCCACGTAGGACACTCAATGACCCCACAAAGGACACTCATGACCCACACAGGACACTCATGACCCACACAGGACACTCAATGAGCCACACACAGGACACTCAATGACCCACGCAGGATACTGAATGGCCGTGGCAGGACACTCAATGACCCATGCAGGACACTCATGACCCACGCAGGACACTCAATGACCCACGTGGGACACTCAATGACCCACGCAGGATACTCAATGGCCCACGCAGGACACTCAATGACCCATGCAGGACATGCATGACCCACGCAGGACACTCAATGACCCACGTAGGACACTCAATGACCAACACAGGCCACTCAATGACCCACGCAGGATTCTCAATGACCCACGCTGGACACTCATGACCCAAGCAGGACACTAAATGACCCACGCAGGACACTCATGACCCACACAGGACACTCAATGACCCATGCAGGACGCTCATGACCCACGCAGGACACTCAATGACCCACACAGGACACTCATGACCCACGCAGGACACTCAATGACCCACACAGGACACTTAATGGCCCATGCAGGACACTCATGACCAACGAAGTACACTCATGACCTACGCAGGACACTCAATGACCCACGCAGGACACTCAGAGACACATGCAGGACACTCAATGACCCACGCAGGATACTCAATGGCCCACGCAGGACACTAAATGACCCACGTAGGACTCTTAATGACCAACACCGGCCACTCAATGACCCACGCAGGACTCTCAATGGCCCACACAGGACACTCAATGACCCACGCAGGACACTCAATGACCCACGCAGGATACTCAATGGCCCACGCAGGATACTCAATGGCCCACGCAGGACACTCAATGACCCATGCAGGACACTCATGACCCACGCAGGACACTCAATGACCCACATAGGACTCTCAATGACCAACAACGGCCACTCAATGACCCACGCAGGACTCTCAATGGCCCACACAGGACACTCAATGACCCACGCAGGACACTCAATGACCCACGCAGGATACTCAATGACCCACGCAGGATACTCAATGGCCCACGCAGGACACTCAATGACCCATGCAGGACACTCATGACCCACACAGGACACTCATGACCCACACAGGACACCCAATGACCCACGCAGGATACTGAATGGCCGACGCAGGACACTTAATGACCCATGCAGGACACTCATGACCCACGCAGGACACTCAATGACCCACGTAGGACACTCAATGACCCACGCAGGATACTCAATGGCCGACGCAGGACACTCAATGACCCATGCAGGACACGCATGACCCACACAGGACACTCAATGACCCACGTAGGACACTCAATGACCAACACAGGCCACTCAATGTCCAATGCAGGATTCTCAATGACCCACACTGGACACTCATGAACCAAGCAGGACACTCAATGACCCACGCAGGACACTCATGACCCACACAGGACACTCAATGACCCATGCAGGACACTCATGACCCACGCAGGACACTCAATGACCCACGCAGGACACTCATGACCCACACAGGACACTCATGACCCACGCAGGACACTCAATGACCCACGCAGGACACTCAATGTCCCATGCAGGACACTCAACGAACCACACAGGACACTCAATGACCCACGCAGGACACGCAATGACCCACGCTGGACACTCATGACCCAAGCAGGACACTCAATGACCCACGCAGGACACTCATGACCCACACAGGACACTCAATGACCCACGCAGGACACTCATGACCCACGCAGGACACTCAATGACCCATGCAGGACACTCATGACCCACGCAGGACACTCAATGACCCCACAAAGGACACTCATGACCCACACAGGACACTCATGACCCACACAGGACACTCAATGAGCCACACACAGGACACTCATGACCCACACAGGACACTCATGACCCACACAGGACACCCAATGACCCACGCAGGATACTGAATGGCCGACGCAGGACACTCAATGACCCATGCAGGACACTCATGACCCACGCAGGACACTCAATGACCCACGTAGGACACTCAATGACCCACGCAGTATACTCAATGGCCCACGCAGGACACTCAATGACCCATGCAGGACACGCATGACCCACAGAGGACACTCAATGACCCACGTAGGACACTCAATGACCAACACAGGCCACTCAATGTCCAATGCAGGATTCTCAATGACCCACGCTGGACACTCATGACCGAAGCAGGACAGTCAATGACCCACGCAGGACACTCATGACCCACACAGGACACTCATGACCCACACAGGACACCCAATGACCCACGCAGGATACTGAATGGCCGACGCAGGACACTCAATGACCCATGCAGGACACTCATGACCCACGCAGGACACTCAATGACCCACGTAGGACACTCAATGACCCACGCAGTATACTCAATGGCCCACGCAGGACACTCAATGACCCATGCAGGACACGCATGACCCACAGAGGACACTCAATGACCCACGTAGGACACTCAATGACCAACACAGGCCACTCAATGTCCAATGCAGGATTCTCAATGACCCACGCTGGACACTCATGACCCAAGCAGGACAGTCAATGACCCACGCAGGACACTCATGACCCACACAGGACACTCAATGACCCATGCAGGACACTCATGACCCATCCAGGACACTCAATGACCCACGCAGGACACTCATGACCCACGCAGGACACTCAATGACCCACACAGGACACTTAATGGCCCACGCAGGACACTCATGACCAACGCAGGACACTCATGACCCACGCAGGGCACTCAATGACCCACGCAGGACACTCAGTGACACACGCAGGACACTCAATGACCCACGCAGGATACCCAATGGCCCACGCAGGACACTCAATGACCCATGCAGGACACTCATGACCCACGCAGGACACTAAATGACCCACGCAGGACACTCATGACCCACACAGGACACTCAATGACCCATGCAGGACGCTCATGACCCACGCAGGACACTCAATGACCCACACAGGACACTCATGACCCACGCAGGACACTCAATGACCCACACAGGACACTTAATGGCCCATGCAGGACACTCATGACCAACGAAGTACACTCATGACCTACGCAGGACACTCAATGACCCACGCAGGACACTCAGAGACACATGCAGGACACTCAATGACCCACGCAGGATACTCAATGGCCCACGCAGGACACTCAATGACCCACGTAGGACTCTTAATGACCAACACCGGCCACTCAATGACCCACGCAGGACTCTCAATGGCCCACACAGGACACTCAATGACCCACGCAGGACACTCAATGACCCACGCAGGATACTCAATGGCCCACGCAGGATACTCAATGGCCCACGCAGGACACTCAATGACCCATGCAGGACACTCATGACCCACGCAGGACACTCAATGACCCACATAGGACTCTCAATGACCAACAACGGCCACTCAATGACCCACGCAGGACTCTCAATGGCCCACACAGGACACTCAATGACCCACGCAGGACACTCAATGACCCACGCAGGATACTCAATGGCCCACGCAGGATACTCAATGGCCCACGCAGGACACTCAATGACCCATGCAGGACACTCATGACCCACACAGGACACTCATGACCCACACAGGACACCCAATGACCCACGCAGGATACTGAATGGCCGACGCAGGACACTTAATGACCCATGCAGGACACTCATGACCCACGCAGGACACTCAATGACCCACGTAGGACACTCAATGACCCACGCAGGATACTCAATGGCCGACGCAGGACACTCAATGACCCATGCAGGACACGCATGACCCACACAGGACACTCAATGACCCACGTAGGACACTCAATGACCAACACAGGCCACTCAATGTCCAATGCAGGATTCTCAATGACCCACACTGGACACTCATGAACCAAGCAGGACACTCAATGACCCACGCAGGACACTCATGACCCACACAGGACACTCAATGACCCATGCAGGACACTCATGACCCACGCAGGACACTCAATGACCCACGCAGGACACTCATGACCCACACAGGACACTCATGACCCACGCAGGACACTCAATGACCCACGCAGGACACTCAATGTCCCATGCAGGACACTCAACGAACCACACAGGACACTCAATGACCCACGCAGGACACGCAATGACCCACGCTGGACACTCATGACCCAAGCAGGACACTCAATGGCCCACGCAGGACACTCATGACCCACACAGGACACTCAATGACCCACGCAGGACACTCATGACCCACGCAGGACACTCAATGACCCATGCAGGACACTCATGACCCACGCAGGACACTCAATGACCCCACAAAGGACACTCATGACCCACACAGGACACTCATGACCCACACAGGACACTCAATGAGCCACACACAGGACACTCATGACCCACACAGGACACTCATGACCCACACAGGACACCCAATGACCCACGCAGGATACTGAATGGCCGACGCAGGACACTCAATGACCCATGCAGGACACTCATGACCCACGCAGGACACTCAATGACCCACGTAGGACACTCAATGACCCACGCAGTATACTCAATGGCCCACGCAGGACACTCAATGACCCATGCAGGACACGCATGACCCACAGAGGACACTCAATGACCCACGTAGGACACTCAATGACCAACACAGGCCACTCAATGTCCAATGCAGGATTCTCAATGACCCACGCTGGACACTCATGACCCAAGCAGGACAGTCAATGACCCACGCAGGACACTCATGACCCACACAGGACACTCAATGACCCATGCAGGACACTCATGACCCACGCAGGACACTCAATGACCCACGCAGGACACTCATGACCCACGCAGGACACTCAATGACCCACACAGGACACTTAATGGCCCACGCAGGACACTCATGACCAACGCAGGACACTCATGACCCACGCAGGGCACTCAATGACCCACGCAGGACACTCAGTGACACACGCAGGACACTCAATGACCCACGCAGGATACCCAATGGCCCACGCAGGACACTCAATGACCCATGCAGGACACTCATGACCCACGCAGGACACTCAATGACCCACGTAGGACTCTCAATGACCAACACCGGCCACTCAATGACCCACGCAGGACTCTCAATGGCCCACACAGGACACTCAATGACCCAAGCAGGACACTCAATGACCCACGCAGGATACTCAATGGCCCACGCAGGATACTCAATGGCCCACGCAGGACACTCAATGACCCATGCAGGACACTCATGACCCACGCAGGACACTCAATGACCCACGTAGGACTCTCAATGACCAACACCGGCCACTCAATGACCCACGCAGGACTCACAATGACTCACGCTGGACACTCATGACCCAAACAGGACACTCAATGACCCACGCAGGACACTCATGACCCACGCAGGACACTCAATGACCCATGCAGGACACTCATGGCCCACGCAGGACACTCAATGACCCACGCAGGACACTCATGACCCACGCAGGACACTCATGACCCACACAGGACACTCAATGACCCACGCAGGACACTCAATGACCCACGCAGGATACTCAATGGCCCACGCAGGACACTCAATGACCCATGCAGGACACTCATGACCCACGCAGGACTCTCAATGACCCACGTAGGACACTCAATGACCCCACAAAGGACACTCATGACCCACACAGGACACTCATGACCCACACAGGACACTCAATGAGCCACACACAGGACACTCAATGACCCACGCAGGATACTGAATGGCCGTGGCAGGACACTCAATGACCCATGCAGGACACTCATGACCCACGCAGGACACTCAATGACCCACGTAGGACACTCAATGACCCACGCAGGATACTCAATGGCCGACGCAGGACACTCAATGACCCATGCAGGACACGCATGACCCACACAGGACACTCAATGACCCACGTAGGACACTCAATGACCAACACAGGCCACTCAATGTCCAATGCAGGATTCTCAATGACCCACACTGGACACTCATGAACCAAGCAGGACACTCAATGACCCACGCAGGACACTCATGACCCACACAGGACACTCAATGACCCATGCAGGACACTCATGACCCACGCAGGACACTCAATGACCCACGCAGGACACTCATGACCCACACAGGACACTCATGACCCACGCAGGACACTCAATGACCCACGCAGGACACTCAATGTCCCATGCAGGACACTCAACGAACCACACAGGACACTCAATGACCCACGCAGGACACGCAATGACCCACGCTGGACACTCATGACCCAAGCAGGACACTCAATGGCCCACGCAGGACACTCATGACCCACACAGGACACTCAATGACCCACGCAGGACACTCATGACCCACGCAGGACACTCAATGACCCATGCAGGACACTCATGACCCACGCAGGACACTCAATGACCCCACAAAGGACACTCATGACCCACACAGGACACTCATGACCCACACAGGACACTCAATGAGCCACACACAGGACACTCATGACCCACACAGGACACTCATGACCCACACAGGACACCCAATGACCCACGCAGGATACTGAATGGCCGACGCAGGACACTCAATGACCCATGCAGGACACTCATGACCCACGCAGGACACTCAATGACCCACGTAGGACACTCAATGACCCACGCAGTATACTCAATGGCCCACGCAGGACACTCAATGACCCATGCAGGACACGCATGACCCACAGAGGACACTCAATGACCCACGTAGGACACTCAATGACCAACACAGGCCACTCAATGTCCAATGCAGGATTCTCAATGACCCACGCTGGACACTCATGACCCAAGCAGGACAGTCAATGACCCACGCAGGACACTCATGACCCACACAGGACACTCAATGACCCATGCAGGACACTCATGACCCACGCAGGACACTCAATGACCCACGCAGGACACTCATGACCCACGCAGGACACTCAATGACCCACACAGGACACTTAATGGCCCACGCAGGACACTCATGACCAACGCAGGACACTCATGACCCACGCAGGGCACTCAATGACCCACGCAGGACACTCAGTGACACACGCAGGACACTCAATGACCCACGCAGGATACCCAATGGCCCACGCAGGACACTCAATGACCCATGCAGGACACTCATGACCCACGCAGGACACTCAATGACCCACGTAGGACTCTCAATGACCAACACCGGCCACTCAATGACCCACGCAGGACTCTCAATGGCCCACACAGGACACTCAATGACCCAAGCAGGACACTCAATGACCCACGCAGGATACTCAATGGCCCACGCAGGATACTCAATGGCCCACGCAGGACACTCAATGACCCATGCAGGACACTCATGACCCACGCAGGACACTCAATGACCCACGTAGGACTCTCAATGACCAACACCGGCCACTCAATGACCCACGCAGGACTCACAATGACTCACGCTGGACACTCATGACCCAAACAGGACACTCAATGACCCACGCAGGACACTCATGACCCACGCAGGACACTCAATGACCCATGCAGGACACTCATGGCCCACGCAGGACACTCAATGACCCACGCAGGACACTCATGACCCACGCAGGACACTCATGACCCACACAGGACACTCAATGACCCACGCAGGACACTCAATGACCCACGCAGGATACTCAATGGCCCACGCAGGACACTCAATGACCCATGCAGGACACTCATGACCCACGCAGGACTCTCAATGACCCACGTAGGACACTCAATGACCCCACAAAGGACACTCATGACCCACACAGGACACTCATGACCCACACAGGACACTCAATGAGCCACACACAGGACACTCAATGACCCACGCAGGATACTGAATGGCCGTGGCAGGACACTCAATGACCCATGCAGGACACTCATGACCCACGCAGGACACTCAATGACCCACGTGGGACACTCAATGACCCTCGCAGGATACTCAATGGCCCACGCAGGACACTCAATGACCCATGCAGGACATGCATGACCCACGCAGGACACTCAATGACCCACGTAGGACACTCAATGACCAACACAGGCCACTCAATGACCCACGCAGGATTCTCAATGACCCACGCTGGACACTCATGACCCAAGCAGGACACTAAATGACCCACGCAGGACACTCATGACCCACGCAGGACACTCAATGACCCATGCAGGACACTCAATGACCCACACAGGACACTTAATGGCCCACGCAGGACACTCATGACCAACGCAGGACACTCATGACCTACGCAGGACACTCAATGACCCACGCAGGACACTCAGTGACACATGCAGGACACTCAATGACCAACGCAGGATACTCAATGGCCCACGCAGGACACTCAATGACCCACGTAGGACTCTCAATGACCAACACCGGCCACTCAATGACCCACGCAGGACTCTCAATGGCCCACACAGGACACTCAATGACCCACGCAGGACACTCAATGACCCACACAGGATACTCAATGACCCACGCAGGACACTCATGACCCACGCAGGACACTCAATGACCCACACAGGACACTTAATGGCCCACGCAGGACACTCATGACCAACGCAGGACACTCATGACCCACGCAGGGCACTCAATGACCCACGCAGGACACTCAGTGACACACGCAGGACACTCAATGACCCACGCAGGATACTCAATGGCCCACGCAGGACACTCAATGACCCATGCAGGACACTCATGACCCACGCAGGACACTCAATGACCCACGTAGGACTCTCAATGACCAACACCGGCCACTCAATGACCCACGCAGGACTCTCAATGGCCCACACAGGACACTCAATGACCCAAGCAGGACACTCAATGACCCACGCAGGATACTCAATGGCCCACGCAGGATACTCAATGGCCCACGCAGGACACTCAATGACCCATGCAGGACACTCATGACCCACGCAGGACACTCAATGACCCACGTAGGACTCTCAATGACCAACACCGGCCACTCAATGACCCACGCAGGACTCACAATGACTCACGCTGGACACTCATGACCCAAACAGGACACTCAATGACCCACGCAGGACACTCATGACCCACGCAGGACACTCAATGACCCACGCAGGACACTCATGGCCCACGCAGGACACTCAATGACCCACGCAGGACACTCATGACCCACGCAGGACACTCATGACCCACACAGAACACTCAATGACCCACGCAGGACACTCAATGACCCACGCAGGATACTCAATGGCCCACGCAGGACACTCAATGACCCATGCAGGACACTCATGACCCACGCAGGACTCTCAATGACCCACGTAGGACACTCAATGACCCCACAAAGGACACTCATGACCCACACAGGACACTCATGACCCACACAGGACACTCAATGAGCCACACACAGGACACTCAATGACCCACGCAGGATACTGAATGGCCGTGGCAGGACACTCAATGACCCATGCAGGACACTCATGACCCACGCAGGACACTCAATGACCCACGTGGGACACTCAATGACCCACGCAGGATACTCAATGGCCCACGCAGGACACTCAATGACCCATGCAGGACATGCATGACCCACGCAGGACACTCAATGACCCATGTAGGACACTCAATGACCAACACAGGCCACTCAATGACCCACGCAGGATTCTCAATGACCCACGCTGGACACTCATGACCCAAGCAGGACACTAAATGACCCACGCAGGACACTCATGACCCACACAGGACACTCAATGACCCATGCAGGACGCTCATGACCCACGCAGGACACTTAATGACCCACACAGGACACTCATGACCCACGCAGGACACTCAATGACCCACACAGGACACTTAATGGCCCATGCAGGACACTCATGACCAACGAAGTACACTCATGACCTACGCAGGACACTCAATGACCCACGCAGGACACTCAGAGACACATGCAGGACACTCAATGACCCACGCAGGATACTCAATGGCCCACGCAGGACACTCAATGACCCACGTAGGACTCTTAATGACCAACACCGGCCACTCAATGACCCACGCAGGACTCTCAATGGCCCACACAGGACACTCAATGACCCACGCAGGACACTCAATGACCCACGCAGGATATTCAATGGCCCACGCAGGATACTCAATGGCCCACGCAGGACACTCAATGACCCATGCAGGACACTCATGACCCACGCAGGACACTCAATGACCCACATAGGACTCTCAATGACCAACAACGGCCACTCAATGACCCACGCAGGACTCTCAATGGCCCACACAGGACACTCAATGACCCACGCAGGACACTCAATGACCCACGCAGGATACTCAATGGCCCACGCAGGATACTCAATGGCCCACGCAGGACACTCAATGACCCATGCAGGACACTCATGACCCACACAGGACACTCATGACCCACACAGGACTCCCAATGACCCACGCAGGATACTGAATGGCCGACGCAGGACACTTAATGACCCATGCAGGACACTCATGACCCACGCAGGACACTCAATGACCCACGTAGGACACTCAATGACCCACGCAGGATACTCAATGGCCGACGCAGGACACTCAATGACCCATGCAGGACACGCATGACCCACACAGGACACTCAATGACCCACGTAGGACACTCAATGACCAACACAGGCCACTCAATGTCCAATGCAGGATTCTCAATGACCCACACTGGACACTCATGAACCAAGCAGGACACTCAATGACCCACGCAGGACACTCATGACCCACACAGGACACTCAATGACCCATGCAGGACACTCATGACCCACGCAGGACACTCAATGACCCACGCAGGACACTCATGACCCACACAGGACACTCATGACCCACGCAGGACACTCAATGACCCACGCAGGACACTCAATGTCCCATGCAGGACACTCAACGAACCACACAGGACACTCAATGACCCACGCAGGACACGCAATGACCCACGCTGGACACTCATGACCCAAGCAGGACACTCAATGACCCACGCAGGACACTCATGACCCACACAGGACACTCAATGACCCACGCAGGACACTCATGACCCACGCAGGACACTCAATGACCCATGCAGGACACTCATGACCCACGCAGGACACTCAATGACCCCACAAAGGACACTCATGACCCACACAGGACACTCATGACCCACACAGGACACTCAATGAGCCACACACAGGACACTCATGACCCACACAGGACACTCATGACCCACACAGGACACCCAATGACCCACGCAGGATACTGAATGGCCGACGCAGGACACTCAATGACCCATGCAGGACACTCATGACCCACGCAGGACACTCAATGACCCACGTAGGACACTCAATGACCCACGCAGTATACTCAATGGCCCACGCAGGACACTCAATGACCCATGCAGGACACGCATGACCCACAGAGGACACTCAATGACCCACGTAGGACACTCAATGACCAACACAGGCCACTCAATGTCCAATGCAGGATTCTCAATGACCCACGCTGGACACTCATGACCCAAGCAGGACAGTCAATGACCCACGCAGGACACTCATGACCCACACAGGACACTCAATGACCCATGCAGGACACTCATGACCCACGCAGGACACTCAATGACCCACGCAGGACACTCATGACCCACGCAGGACACTCAATGACCCACACAGGACACTTAATGGCCCACGCAGGACACTCATGACCAACGCAGGACACTCATGACCCACGCAGGGCACTCAATGACCCACGCAGGACACTCAGTGACACACGCAGGACACTCAATGACCCACGCAGGATACCCAATGGCCCACGCAGGACACTCAATGACCCATGCAGGACACTCATGACCCACGCAGGACACTCAATGACCCACGTAGGACTCTCAATGACCAACACCGGCCACTCAATGACCCACGCAGGACTCTCAATGGCCCACACAGGACACTCAATGACCCAAGCAGGACACTCAATGACCCACGCAGGATACTCAATGGCCCACGCAGGATACACAATGGCCCACGCAGGACACTCAATGACCCATGCAGGACACTCATGACCCACGCAGGACACTCAATGACCCACGTAGGACTCTCAATGACCAACACCGGCCACTCAATGACCCACGCAGGACTCACAATGACTCACGCTGGACACTCATGACCCAAACAGGACACTCAATGACCCACGCAGGACACTCATGACCCACGCAGGACACTCAATGACCCATGCAGGACACTCATGGCCCACGCAGGACACTCAATGACCCACGCAGGACACTCATGACCCACGCAGGACACTCATGACCCACACAGGACACTCAATGACCCACGCAGGACACTCAATGACCCACGCAGGATACTCAATGGCCCACGCAGGACACTCAATGACCCATGCAGGACACTCATGACCCACGCAGGACTCTCAATGACCCACGTAGGACACTCAATGACCCCACAAAGGACACTCATGACCCACACAGGACACTCATGACCCACACAGGACACTCAATGAGCCACACACAGGACACTCAATGACCCACGCAGGATACTGAATGGCCGTGGCAGGACACTCAATGACCCATGCAGGACACTCATGACCCACGCAGGACACTCAATGACCCACGTGGGACACTCAATGACCCTCGCAGGATACTCAATGGCCCACGCAGGACACTCAATGACCCATGCAGGACATGCATGACCCACGCAGGACACTCAATGACCCACGTAGGACACTCAATGACCAACACAGGCCACTCAATGACCCACGCAGGATTCTCAATGACCCACGCTGGACACTCATGACCCAAGCAGGACACTAAATGACCCACGCAGGACACTCATGACCCATGCAGGACACTCATGACCCACGCAGGACACTCAATGACCCACACAGGACACTTAATGGCCCACGCAGGACACTCATGACCAACGCAGGACACTCATGACCTACGCAGGACACTCAATGACCCACGCAGGACACTCAGTGACACATGCAGGACACTCAATGACCCACGCAGGATACTCAATGGCCCACGCAGGACACTCAATGACCCACGTAGGACTCTCAATGACCAACACCGGCCACTCAATGACCCACGCAGGACTCTCAATGGCCCACACAGGACACTCAATGACCCACGCAGGACACTCAATGACCCACGCAGGATACTCAATGGCCCACGCAGGATACTCAATGGCCCACGCAGGACACTCAATGACCCATGCAGGACACTCATGACCCACGCAGGACACTCAATGACCCACATAGGACTCTCAATGACCAACAACGGCCACTCAATGACCCACGCAGGACTCTCAATGACCCACGCTTGACACTCATGACCCAAACAGGACACTCAATGACCCACGCAGGACACTCATGACCCACGCAGGACACTCAATGACCCACGCAGGACACTCATGGCCCACGCAGGACACTCAATGACCCACGCAGGACACTCAATGACCCACGCAGGACACTCATGACCCACGCAGGACACTCATGACCCACACAGGACACTCAATGACCCACGCAGGACACTCAATGACCCACGCAGGATACTCAATGACCCACGCAGGACACTCAATGACCCATGCAGGACACTCATGACCCACGCAGGACTCTCAATGACCCACGTAGGACACTCAATGACCCCACAAAGGACACTCATGACCCACACAGGACACTCATGACCCACACAGGACACTCAATGAGCCACACACAGGACACTCAATGACCCACGCAGGATACTGAATGGCCGTGGCAGGACACTCAATGACCCATGCAGGACACTCATGACCCACGCAGGACACTCAATGACCCACGTGGGACACTCAATGACCCACGCAGGATACTCAATGGCCCACGCAGGACACTCAATGACCCATGCAGGACATGCATGACCCACGCAGGACACTCAATGACCCACGTAGGACACTCAATGACCAACACAGGCCACTCAATGACCCACGCAGGATTCTCAATGACCCACGCTGGACACTCATGACCCAAGCAGGACACTAAATGACCCACGCAGGACACTCATGACCCACACAGGACACTCAATGACCCATGCAGGACGCTCATGACCCACGCAGGACACTCAATGACCCACACAGGACACTCATGACCCACGCAGGACACTCAATGACCCACACAGGACACTTAATGGCCCATGCAGGACACTCATGACCAACGAAGTACACTCATGACGTACGCAGGACACTCAATGACCCACGCAGGACACTCAGAGACACATGCAGGACACTCAATGACCCACGCAGGATACTCAATGGCCCACGCAGGACACTCAATGACCCACGTAGGACTCTTAATGACCAACACCGGCCACTCAATGACCCACGCAGGACTCTCAATGGCCCACACAGGACACTCAATGACCCACGCAGGACACTCAATGACCCACGCAGGATACTCAATGGCCCACGCAGGATACTCAATGGCCCACGCAGGACACTCAATGACCCATGCAGGACACTCATGACCCACGCAGGACACTCAATGACCCACATAGGACTCTCAATGACCAACAACGGCCACTCAATGACCCACGCAGGACTCTCAATGGCCCACACAGGACACTCAATGACCCACGCAGGACACTCAATGACCCACGCAGGATACTCAATGGCCCACGCAGGATACTCAATGGCCCACGCAGGACACTCAATGACCCATGCAGGACACTCATGACCCACACAGGACACTCATGACCCACACAGGACACCCAATGACCCACGCAGGATACTGAATGGCCGACGCAGGACACTTAATGACCCATGCAGGACACTCATGACCCATGCAGGACACTCAATGACCCACGTAGGACACTCAATGACCCACGCAGGATACTCAATGGCCGACGCAGGACACTCAATGACCCATGCAGGACACGCATGACCCACACAGGACACTCAATGACCCACGTAGGACACTCAATGACCAACACAGGCCACTCAATGTCCAATGCAGGATTCTCAATGATCCACGCTGGACACTCATGAACCAAGCAGGACACTCAATGACCCACGCAGGACACTCATGACCCACACAGGACACTCAATGACCCATGCAGGACACTCATGACCCACGCAGGACACTCAATGACCCACGCAGGACACTCATGACCCACGCAGGACACTCAATGACCCACACAGGACACTTAATGGCCCACGCAGGACACTCATGACCAACGCAGGACACTCATGACCCACGCAGGACACTCAATGACCCACGCAGGACACTCAGTGACACACGCAGGACACTCAATGACCCACGCAGGATACTCAATGGCCCACGCAGGACACTCAATGACCCATGCAGGACACTCATGACCCACGCAGGACACTCAATGACCCACGTAGGACTCTCAATGACCAACACCGGCCACTCAATGACCCACGCAGGACTCTCAATGGCCCACACAGGACACTCAATGACCCAAGCAGGACACTCAATGACCCACGCAGGATACTCAATGGCCCACACAGGATACTCAATGGCCCACGCAGGACACTCAATGACCCATGCAGGGCACTCATGACCCACGCAGGACACTCAATGACCCACGTAGGACTCTCAATGACCAACACCGGCCACTCAATGACCCACGCAGGACTCTCAATGACTCACGCTGGACACTCATGACCCAAACAGGACACTCAATGACCCACGCAGGACACTCATGACCCACGCAGGACACTCAATGACCCACGCAGGACACTCATGGCCCACGCAGGACACTCAATGACCCACGCAGGACACTCATGACCCACGCAGGACACTCATGACCCACACAGGACACTCAATGACCCACGCAGGACACTCAATGACCCACGCAGGATACTCAATGGCCCACGCAGGACACTGAATGACCCATGCAGGACACTCATGACCCACGCAGGAGTCTCAATGACCCACGTAGGACACTCAATGACCAACACAGGCCACTCAATGACCCACGCAGGATTCTAAATGACCCACGCTGGACACTCAATGACCCAAGCAGGACACTCAATGACCCACGCACGACACACATGACCAACACAGGGCATTCAATGATCCACGCAGGACACTCATGACCCGCGCAGGACACTCAATGACCCACGCAGGACACTCATAACCCACACAGGACACTCAATGACCCACGCAGGACAATCAATGACCCACGCAGGATACACAATGGCCCACGCAGGACACTCAATGACCCATGCAGGACAATCATGACCCACGCAGGACACTCAATGACCCACGTAGGACACTCAATGACCAACACAGGCCACTCAATGACCCACGCAGGATTCTAAATGACCCACGCTGGACACTCAATGACCCACGCAGGACACTCATGACCCACGCAGGACACTCAATGACCCACGCAGGACACTCATGGCCCACGCAGGACACTCAATGACCCACGCAGGACACTCATGACCCACGCAGGACACTCATGACCCACACAGGACACTCAATGACCCACGCAGGACACTCAATGACCCACGCAGGATACTCAATGGCCCACGCAGGACACTGAATGACCCATGCAGGACACTCATGACCCACGCAGGAGTCTCAATGACCCACGTAGGACACTCAATGACCAACACAGGCCACTCAATGACCCATGCAGGATTCTAAATGACCCACGCTGGACACTCAATGACCCAAGCAGGACACTCAATGACCCACGCACGACACACATGACCAACACGGGGCATTCAATGATCCACGCAGGACACTCATGACCCGCGCAGGACACTCAATGACCCACGCAGGACACTCATAACCCACAAAGGACACTCAATGACCCACGCAGGACACTCAATGACCCACGCAGGATACTCAATGGCACACGCAGGACACTCAATGACCCATGCAGGACACTCATGACCCACGCAGGACACTCAATGACCCACGTAGGACACTCAATGACCAACACAGGCCACTCAATGACCCACGCAGGATTCTAAATGACGAACGCTGGACACTCAATGACCCAAGCAGGACACTCAATGACCCACGCAGGACACACATGACCCACACAGGGCATTCAATGACCCACGCAGGAAACCGATGACCCACGCAGGACACTCAATGACCCACGCAGGACACTCATGACCCATGCAGTACACTCAATGACCCACACAGGACACTCAATGGCCCACGCAAGACACTCATGACCCACGCAGGAAACTCATGACCCACGCAGGACACTCAATGACCCACGTAGGACACTCAATGACCAACACAGGCCACTCAATGACCCACGCAGGATTCTAAATGACCCACGCTGGACACTCAATGACCCAAGCAGGACACTCAATGACCCACGCAGGGCACACATGACCCACACAGGGCATTCAATGACCCACGCAGGAAACCCATGACCCACGCAGGACACTCAATGACCCACGCAGGACCCTCATGACCCATGCAGGACACTCAATGACCCACACAGGACACTCAATGGCCCACGCAAGACACTCATGACCCACACAGGACACTCATGACGCACGTAGGACACTCAATGACCCACGCAGGACACTCTTGACCTACACAGGACACTCAATGAACCACGCAGGACACTCATGACCCACACAGGACACTCAATGGCCCATGCAAGACACTCAATGCCCCACGCAGGATACTCAATGGCCCACGCAGGACACTCAATGACCCATGCAGGACACTCATGACCCACGTATTACACTCAATGACCCACGTACGACACTCAATAACCAACACAGCCACTCAATGACCCACGCACGACTCTCACTGACCCACGCTGGACACTCAATGACTCACGCAGGACAGTCATGACTCACACAGGAAACTCAATGACCCACGCACGACTCTCACTGACCCACGCTGGACACTCAATGACTCACGCAGGACAGTCATGACTCACGCAGGAAACTCAATGACCCACGCAAGACACTCATGACCCACGCAGGACACTGAATCACCCACGCAGGACACCCATAACCCGCGCAGGTCACTCAATGACCCATGCAGGACACTCAATGACACACGCAGGACACTCATGACCCATGCAGGACACTCAATGACCCACGTACGACACTCAATAACCAACACAGCCACTCAATGACCCACGCACGACTCTCACTGACCCACGCTGGACACTCAATGACTCACGCAGGACAGTCATGACTCACACAGGAAACTCAATGACCCACGCAGGACACTCATGACCCACGCAGGACACTCATGACCCACGCAGGACACTCAATGACACACGCAGGACAGTCAATGACCCACACCGGACAATCAATGGCCCACGCAGGACACTCATGACCCACGCAGGACACTCAATGTCCCACTCAGGACACTCAATGACACACGCAGCACACTCAATGACCCACGCAGGACACTCAATGATCCACGCAGGTTGCTCAATGGACCACGCAGGACACTCAATGACTCTTGCAGGACACTCATGACCCACGTAGGACACTCAATGACCCTCTGAGGACACTCATGACCCACACAGGACACTCAATGACCCACGCAGGACACTCAATGACCCACGCAGGATATTCAATGGCCCACGCAGGACACTCAATGACACATGCAGGACACTCATGACCCACGCAGGACACTCAATGACCCACGTAGGACACTCAATCACCAACACAGGCCACTCAATGACCCACACAGGATTCTAAATGACCCACGCTGGACACTCAATGACCCAAGCAGGACACTAATGACCCACGCAGGACACTCATGACCCACACAGGACATTCAATGACCCACGCAGGACACTCATGACCCACACAGGACACTCAATGAACCACGCAGGACACTCATGACCCATGCAGTACACTCAATGACCCACACAGGACACTCAATGGCCCACGCAGGACACTCATGACCAAGGCAGGACACTCATGACCCACGCAGGTCACTCAATGACACACGCAGGACACTCAAGGACCCACACAGGACACTCCATGACCAACGCAGGACACTCATGACCCACGCAGGACACTCAATGACCCACGCAGGACACTCATGACCCACACAGGACACTCAATGACACATGCAAGACACTCAATGACACACGCAGGATACTCAATGGCCCACGCAGGACACTCAATGACCCATGCAGGACACTCATGACCCACGTAGGACACTCAATGACCCACGTACGACACTCAATAACCAACACAGCCACTCAATGACCCACGCACGACTCTCAATGACCCACGCTGGACACTCAATGACCCACGCAGGACAGTCATGACTCACGCAGGACACTCAATGACCCACGCAGGACACTGAATCACCCACGCAGGACACCCATGACCCATGCAGGACACTCTATGACCCACGCAGGACACTCATGACCCATGCAGTACACTCAATGACCCACACAGGACACTCATGACCCACACAGCACACTCAATGACCCATGCAAGACACTCAATGACACACGCAGGATACTCAATGGCCCACGAAGGACACTCATGACCCACGCAGGACACTCATGACCCACGCAGGACACTCAATGACACACGCAGGACAGTCAATGACCCACACCGGACACTCAATGGCCCACGCAGGACACTCATGACCCACGCAGGACACTCAATGTCCCACTCAGGACACTCAATGACACACGCAGCACACTCAATGACCCACGCAGGACACTCAATGATCCACGCAGGTTGCTCAATGGACCACGCAGGACACTCAATGACTCTTGCAGGACACTCATGACCCACGTAGGACACTCAATGACCCACGGAGGACACTCATGACCAACACAGGACACTCAATGACCCACGCAGGACACTCAATGACCCACGCAGGATATTCAATGGCCCACGCAGGACACTCAATGACACATGCAGGACACTCATGACCCACGCAGGACACTCAATGACCCACGTAGGACACTCAATCACCAACACAGGCCACTCAATGACCCACACAGGATTCTAAATGACCCACGCTGGACACTCAATGACCCACGCAGGACAGTCAGGACTCACGCAGTACACTCAATGACCCACGCAGGACACTGAATCACCCACGCAGGACACCCATGACCCATGCAGGACACTCAATGACCCACGCAGGACACTCATGACCCATGCAGTACACTCAATGACCCACACAGGACACTCAATGGCCCACGCAGAACACTCATGACCAACGCAGGACACTCATGACCCACGCATGTCATTCAATGACACACGCAGGACACTCAAGGACCCACACAGGACACTCAATGGCCCACGCAGGACACTCATGCCCCACGCAGGACACTCATGACACACGGTGGACACTCAATGACCCACGCAGGACACTCATGACCCACGCAGGACACTCAATGACCCACGCAGGACACTCATGACCCACACAGGACACTCAATGACCCATGCAAGACACTCAATGACACACGCAGGATACTCAATGGCCCACGCAGGACACTCAATGACCCATGCAGGACACTCATGACCCACGTAGGACACTCAATGACCCACGTACGACACTCAATAACCAACACAGCCACTCAATGACCCACGCACGACTCTCAATGACCCACGCTGGACACTCAATGACCCACGCAGGATATTCAATGGCCCACGCAGGACACTCAATGACCCATGCAGGACACTCATGACCCACGTAGGACACTCAATGACCCACGTACGACACTCAATAACCAACACAGCCACTCAATGACCCACGCACGACTCTCACTGACCCACGCTGGACACTCAATGACCCACGCAGGACAGTCATGACTCACGCAGGACACTCAATGACCCACGCAGGACACTCATGACCCACGCAGGACACTGAATCACCCACGCAGGACACCCATAACCCACACAGGTCACTCAATGACCCATGCAGGACACTCAATGACACACGCAGGACACTCATGACCCATGCAGGACACTCAATGACCCACACAGGACACTCAATGGCCCACGCAGGACACTCATGACCCACGCAGGACACTCATGACCCACGCAGGACACTCAATGACACACGCAGGACAGTCAATGACCCACACCGGACACTCAATGGCCCACGCAGGACACTCATGACCCACGCAGGACACTCAATGTCCCACTCAGGACACTCAATGACCCACGCAGGACACTCATGACCCACACAGGACACTCAATAACCCACGCAAGACACTCAATGATCCACGCAGGTTGCTCAATGGCCCACGCAGGACACTCAATGACCCTTGCAGGACACTCAATGACCCACGCAGGACACACATGACCCACACAGGGCATTCAATGACCCACGCAGGAAACCCATGACCCACGCAGGACACTCAATGACCCACGCAGGACACTCATGACCCATGCAGTACACTCAATGACCCACACAGGACACTCAATGGCCCACGCAAGACACTCATGACCCACGCAGGAAACTCATGACCCACGCAGGACACTCAATGACCCACGTAGGACACTCAATGACCAACACAGGCCACTCAATGACCCACGCAGGATTCTAAATGACCCACGCTGGACACTCAATGACCCAAGCAGGACACTCAATGACCCACGCAGGGCACACATGACCCACACAGGGCATTCAATGACCCACGCAGGAAACCCATGACCCACGCAGGACACTCAATGACCCACGCAGGACACTCATGACCCATGCAGGACACTCAATGACCCACACAGGACACTCAATGGCCCACGCAAGACACTCATGACCCACACAGGACACTCATGACGCACGTAGGACACTCAATGACCCACGCAGGACACTCATGACCCACGCAGGACACTCAATGACCCACGCAGGACACTCATGACCCACACAGGACACTCAATGGCCCATGCAAGACACTCAATGCCCCACGCAGGATACTCAATGGCCCACGCAGGACACTCAATGACCCATGCAGGACACTCATGACCCACGTATTACACTCAATGACCCACGTACGACACTCAATAACCAACACAGCCACTCAATGACCCACGCACGACTCTCACTGACCCACGCTGGACACTCAATGACTCACGCAGGACAGTCATGACTCACGCAGGAAACTCAATGACCCACGCAGGACACTCATGACCCACGCAGGACACTGAATCCCCCACGCAGGACACCCATAACCCACGCAGGTCACTCAATGACCCATGCAGGACACTCAATGACACACGCAGGACACTCATGACCCATGCAGGACACTCAATGACCCACATAGGACACTCAATGGCCCACGCAGGACACTCATGACCCACGCAGGACACTCATGACCCACGCAGGACACTCAATGACACACGCAGGACAGTCAATGACCCACACCGGACACTCAATGGCCCACGCAGGACACTCATGACCCACGCAGGACACTCAATGTCCCACTCAGGACACTCAATGACACACGCAGCACACTCAATGACCCACGCAGGACACTCAATGATCCACGCAGGTTGCTCAATGGACCACGCAGGACACTCAATGACTCTTGCAGGACACTCATGACCCACGTAGGACACTCAATGACCCACGGAGGACACTCATGACCCACACAGGACACTCAATGACCCACGCAGGACACTCAATGACCCACGCAGGATATTCAATGGCCCACGCAGGACACTCAATGACACATGCAGGACACTCATGACCCACGCAGGACACTCAATGACCCACGTAGGACACTCAATCACCAACACAGGCCACTCAATGACCCACACAGGATTCTAAATGACCCACGCTGGACACTCAATGACCCAAGCAGGACACTAATGACCCACGCAGGACACTCATGACCCACACAGGACATTCAATGACCCACGCAGGACACTCATGACCCACACAGGACACTCAATGAACCACGCAGGACACTCATGACCCATGCAGTACACTCAATGACCCACACAGGACACTCAATGGCCCACGCAGGACACTCATGACCAAGGCAGGACACTCATGACCCACGCAGGTCACTCAATGACACACGCAGGACACTCAAGGACCCACACAGGACACTCAATGACCCACGCAGGACACTCATGACCCACGCAGGACACTCAATGACCCACGCAGGACACTCATGACCCACACAGGACACTCAATGACCCATGCAAGACACTCAATGACACACGCAGGATACTCAATGGCCCACGCAGGACACTCAATGACCCATGCAGGACACTCATGACCCACGTAGGACACTCAATGACCCACGTACGACACTCAATAACCAACACAGCCACTCAATGACCCACGCACGACTCTCAATGACCCACGCTGGACACTCAATGACCCACGCAGGACAGTCATGACTCACGCAGGACACTCAATGACCCACGCAGGACACTGAATCACCCACGCAGGACACCCATGACCCATGCAGGACACTCTATGACCCACGCAGGACACTCATGACCCATGCAGTACACTCAATGACCCACACAGGACACTCATGACCCACACAGCACACTCAATGACCCATGCAAGACACTCAATGACACACGCAGGATACTCAATGGCCCACGCAGGACACTCATGACCCACGCAGGACACTCATGACCCATGCAGGACACTCAATGACACACGCAGGACAGTCAATGACCCACACCGGACACTCAGTGGCCCACGCAGGACACTCATGACCCACGCAGGACACTCAATGTCCCACTCAGGACACTCAATGACACACGCAGCACACTCAATGACCCACGCAGGACACTCAATGATCCACGCTGGTTGCTCAATGGACCACGCAGGACACTCAATGACTCTTGCAGGACACTCATGACCCACGTAGGACACTCAATGACCCACGGAGGACACTCATGACCCACACAGGACACTCAATGACCCACGCAGGACACTCAATGACCCACGCAGGATATTCAATGGCCCACGCAGGACACTCAATGACACATGCAGGACACTCATGACCCACGCAGGACACTCAATGACCCACGTAGGACACTCAATCACCAACACAGGCCACTCAATGACCCACACAGGATTCTAAATGACCCACGCTGGACACTCAATGACCCAAGCAGGACACTAATGACCCACGCAGGACACTCATGACCCACACAGGACATTCAATGACCCACGCAGGACACTCATGACCCACACAGGACACTCAATGAACCACGCAGGACACTCATGACCCATGCAGTACACTCAATGACCCACACAGGACACTCAATGGCCCACGCAGGACACTCATGACCAAGGCAGGACACTCATGACCCACGCAGGTCACTCAATGACACACGCAGGACACTCAAGGACCCACACAGGACACTCAATGGCCCACGCAGGACACTCATGCCCCACGCAGGACACTCATGACACACGCAGGACACTCAATGACACACGCAGGACACTCATGACCCACGCAGGACACTCAATGACCCACGCAGGACACTCATGACCCACGCAGGACACTCAATGACCCATGCAAGACACTCAATGACACACGCAGGATACTCAATGGCCCACGCAGGACACTCAATGACCCATGCAGGACACTCATGACCCACGTAGGACACTCAATGACCCACGTACGACACTCAATAACCAACACAGCCACTCAATGACCCACGCACGACTCTCAATGACCCACGCTGGACACTCAATGACCCACGCAGGACAGTCATGACTCACACAGGACACTCAATGACCCACGCAGGACACTGAATCACCCACGCAGGACACCCATGACCCATGCAGGACACTCTATGACCCACGCAGGACACTCATGACCCATGCAGTACACTCAATGACCCACACAGGACACTCAATGGCCCATGCAGAACACTCATGACCAACGCAGGACACTCATGACCCACGCAGGTCATTCAATGACACACGCAGGACACTCAAGGACCCACACAGGACACTCAATGGCCCACGCAGGACACTCATGCCCCACGCAGGACACTCATGACACACGCTGGACACTCAATGACCCACGCAGGACACTCATGACCCACGCAGGACACTCAATGACCCACGCAGGACACTCATGACCCACACAGGACACTCAATGACCCATGCAAGACACTCAATGACACACGCAGGATACTCAATGGCCCACGCAGGACACTCATGACCCACGCAGGACACTCATGACCCACGCAGGACACTCAATGACACACGCAGGACAGTCAATGACCCACACCGGACACTCAATGGCCCACGCAGGACACTCATGACCCACGCAGGACACTCAATGTCCCACTCAGGACACTCAATGACACACGCAGCACACTCAATGACCCACGCAGGACACTCAATGATCCACGCAGGTTGCTCAATGGACCACGCAGGACACACAATGACTCTTGCAGGACACTCATGACCCACGTAGGACACTCAATGACCCACGGAGGACACTCATGACCCACACAGGACACTCAATGACCCACGCAGGACACTCAATGACCCACGCAGGATACTCAATGGCCCACGCAGGACACTCAATGACACATGCAGGACACTCATGACCCACGCAGGACACTCAATGACCCACGTAGGACACTCAATCACCAACACAGGCCACTCAATGACCCATACAGGATTCTAAATGACCCACGCTGGACACTCAATGACCCAAGCAGGACACTAATGACCCACGCAGGACACTCATGACCCACACAGGACATTCAATGACCCACGCAGGACACTCATGACCCACACACGACACTCAATGAACCACGCAGGACACTCATGACCCATGCAGTACACTCAATGACCCACACAGGACACTCAATGGCCCACGCAGGACACTCATGACCAAGGCAGGACACTCATGACCCACGCAGGTCACTCAATGACACACGCAGGACACTCAAGGACCCACACAGGACACTCAATGGCCCACGCAGGACACTCATGCCCCACGCAGGACACTCATGACACACGCAGGACACTCAATGACCCACGCAGGACACTCATGACCCACGCAGGACACTCAATGACCCACGCAGGACACTCATGACCCACACAGGACACTCAATGACCCATGCAAGGCACTCAATGACACACGCAGGATACTCAATGGCCCACGCAGGACACTCAATGTCCCATGCAGGACACTCATGACCCACGTAGGACACTCAATGACCCACGTACGACACTCAATAACCAACACAGCCACTCAATGACCCACGCACGACTCTCAATAACCCACGCTGGACACTCAATGACCCACGCAGGACAGTCATGACTCACGCAGGACACTCAATGACCCACGCAGGACACTGAATCACCCACGCAGGACACCCATGACCCATGCAGGACACTCAATGACCCACGCAGGACACTCATGACCCATGCAGTACACTCAATGACCCACACAGGACACTCAATGGCCCACGCAGAACACTCATGACCAACGCAGGACACTCATGACCCACGCAGGTCATTCAATGACACACGCAGGACACTCAAGGACCCACACAGGACACTCAATGGCCCACGCAGGACACTCATGCCCCACGCAGGACACTCATGACACACGCTGGACACTCAATGACCCACGCAGGACACTCATGACCCACGCAGGACACTCAATGACCCACGCAGGACACTCATGACCCACACAGGACACTCAATGACCCATGCAAGACACTCAATGACACACGCAGGATACTCAATGGCCCACGCAGGACACTCAATGACCCATGCAGGACACTCATGACCCACGTAGGACACTCAATGACCCACGTACGACACTCAATAACCAACACAGCCACTCAATGACCCACGCACGACTCTCAATGACCCACGCTGGACACTCAATGACCCACGCAGGATACTCAATGGCCCACGCAGGACACTCAATGACCCATGCAGGACACTCATGACCCACGTAGGACACTCAATGACCCACGTACGACACTCAATAACCAACACAGCCACTCAATGACCCACGCACGACTCTCACTGACCCACGCTGGACACTCAATGACCCACGCAGGACAGTCATGACTCACGCAGGACACTCAATGACCCACGCAGGACACTCATGACCCACGCAGGACACTGAATCACCCACGCAGGACACCCATAACCCACACAGGTCACTCAATGACCCATGCAGGACACTCAATGACACACGCAGGACACTCATGACCCATGCAGGACACTCAATGACCCACACAGGACACTCAATGGCCCACGCAGGACACTCATGACCCACGCAGGACACTCATGACCCACGCAGGACACTCAATGACACACGCAGGACAGTCAATGACCCACACCGGACACTCAATGGCCCACGCAGGACACTCATGACCCACGCAGGACACTCAATGTCCCACTCAGGACACTCAATGACCCACGCAGGACACTCATGACCCACACAGGACACTCAATAACCCACGCAAGACACTCAATGATCCACGCAGGTTGCTCAATGGCCCACGCAGGACACTCAATGACCCTTGCAGGACACTCTTGACCCTCGTAGGACACTCAATGACCCACGGAGGACACTCATGACCCACACAGGACACTCAATGACCCACGCTGGACAATCAATGGCCCACGCAGGATATTCAATGGCCCATGCAGGACACTCAATGACACATGCAGGACACTCATGACCCACGCAGGACACTCAATCACCAGCACAGGCCACTCAATGACCCACACAGGATTCTAAATGACCCACGCTGGACACTCAATGACCCAAGCAGGACACTCAATGACCCACGCAGGACACTCATGACCCACACAGGACATTCAATGACCCACGCAGGACACTCATGACCCACACAGGACACTCAATGACCCACGCAGGACACTCATGACCCATGCAGTACACTCAATGACCCACACAGGACAACCAATGGCCCACGCAGGACACTCATGACCAACGCAGGACACTCATGACCCACGCAGGTCACTCAATGACACACGCAGGACACTCAAGGACCCACACAGGACACTCAATGGCCCACGCAGGACACTCATGCCCCACGCAGGACACTCATGACACACGCAGGACACTCAATGACCCACGCAGGACACTCATGACCCACGCAGGACACTCAATGACCCACGCAGGACACTCATGACCCACACAGGACACTCAATGACCCATGCAAGACACTCAATGACACACGCAGGATACTCAATGGCCCACGCAGGACACTCAATGACCCATGCAGGACACTCATGACCCACGTAGGACACTCAATGACCCAAGTACGACACTCAATAACCAACACAGCCACTCAATGACCCACGCACGACTCTCAATGACCCACGCTGGACACTCAATGACCCACGCAGGACAGTCATGACTCACGCAGGACACTCAATGACCCACGCAGGACACTCATGACCCACGCAGGACACTGAATCACCCACGCAGGACACCCATGACCCACGCAGGACACTCAATGACCCACGCAGGACACTCATGACTCATGCAGTACACTCAATGACCCACAGAGGACACTCCATGGCCCACGCAGAACACTCATGACCAATGCAGGACACTCATGACCCACGCAGGTCATTCAATGACACATGCAGGACACTCAAGGACCCACACAGGACACTCAATGGCCCACGCTGGACACTCATGCCCCACGCAGGACACTCATGACACACGCAGGACACTCAATGACCCACGCAGGACACTCATGACCCACGCAGGACACTCAATGACCTACGCAGGACACTCATGACCCACACAGGACACTCAATGACCCATGCAAGACACTCATGACCCACGTAGGACACTCAATGACCCACGTACGACACTCATGACCCATGTAGGACACTCAATGACCCACGCAGGACACTCATGACCCACACAGGACACTCAATGACCCACGCAGGATACTCAATGGCCCATGCAGGACACTCAATGACCCATGCAGGACACTCATGACCCACGTAGGACACTCAATGACCCACGTACGACACTCAATAACCAACACAGCCACTCAATGACCCACGCACGACTCTCAATGACCCACGCTGAACACTCTATGACCCACGCAGGATACTCAATGGCCCACGCAGGACACTCAATGACCCATGCAGGACACTCACGTCCCACGTAGGACACTCAATGACCCACGTACGACACTCAATAACCAACACAGCCACTCAATGACCCACGCACGACTCTCACTGACCCACGCTGGACACTCAATGACCCACGCAGGACAGTCATGACTCACGCAGGACACTCAATGACCCACGCAGGACACTCATGACCCACGCAGGACACCCATAACCCACACAGGTCACTCAATGACCCATGCAGGACACTCAATGACTCACGCACGACACTCATGACCCACGAAGGACACTCATGACCCACGCAGGACACTCAATGACACACGCAGGACAGTCAATGACCCACACCGGACACTCAATGGCCCACGCAGGACACTCATGACCCACGCAGGACACTCAATGTCCCACTCAGGACACTCAATGACCCACAGAGGACACTCATGACCCACACAGAACACTCAATGACCCACGCAGGACACTCAATGACCCACGCAGGATATTCAACGGCCCACGCAGGACACTCAATGACACATGCAGGACACTCATGACCCACGCAGGACACTCAATGACCCACGTAGGACACTCAATCACCAACACAGGCCACTCAATGACCCACACAGGATTCTAAATGACCCACGCTGGACACTCAATGACCCAAGCAGGACACTCAATGACCCACGCAGGACACTCATGACCCACACAGGACATTCAATGACCCACGCAGGACACTCATGACCCACACAGGACACTCAATGACCCACGCAGGACACTCATGACCCATGCAGTACACTCAATGACCCACACAGGACACTCAATGGCCCACGCAGGACACTCATGACAAACGCAGGACACTCATGACCCACGCAGGTCACTCAATGACACACGCAGGACACTCAAGGACCCACACAGGACACTCAATGGCCCATGCAGGACACTCATGCCCCACGCAGGACACTCATGACACACGCAGGACACTCAATGACCCACGCAGGACACTCATGACCCACGCAGGACACTCAATGACCCACGCAGGATACTCAATGGCCCACGCAGGACACTCAATGACCCATGCAGGACACTCATGACCCACGTAGGACACTCAATGACCCAAGTACGACACTCAATAACCAACACAGCCACTCAATGACCCACGCACGACTCTCAATGACCCACGCTGGACACTCAATGACCCACGCAGGACAGTCATGACTCACGCAGGACACTCAATGACCCACGCAGGACACTCATGACCCACGCAGGACACTGAATCACCCACGCAGGACACCCAAGACCCACGCAGGACACTCAATGACCCACGCAGGACACTGAATCACCCACACAGGACACTCAATGGCCCACGCAGGACACTCATGACCCAAACAGGGGACACTCAAAGTCCCACGCAGGACACTCATGACCCACGCAGGACACTCAATGACCCACGCAGGACACTCATGACCCACACAGGACATTCAATGACCCACGCAGGACACTCATGACCCACACAGGACACTCAATGACCCACGCAGGACACTCATGACCCATGCAGTACACTCAATGACCCACACAGGACACTCAATGGCCCACGCAGAACACTCATGACCAACGCAGGACACTCATGACCCACGCAGATCATTCAATGACACACGCTGGACACTCAAGGACCCACACAGGACACTCAATGGCCCACGCAGGACACTCATGCCTCACGCAGGACACTCATGACACACGCAGGACACTCAATGACCCACGCAGGACACTCATGACCCACGCAGGACACTCAATGACCCACACAGGACACTCATGACCCACACAGGACACTCAATGACCCATGCAAGACACTCAATGACACACGCAGGATACTCAATGGCCCACGCAGGACACTCAATGACCCACGCAGGACACTCATGACCCACGTAGGACACTCAATGACCCACGTACGACACTCAATAACCAACACGGCCACTCAATGACCCACGCACGACTCTCAATGACCCACGCTGGACACTCAATGGCCCACGCAGAACACTCATGACCAACGCAGGACACTCATGACCCACGCAGGTCATTCAATGACACATGCAGGACACTCAAGGACCCACACAGGACACTCAATGGCCCACGCTGGACACTCATGCCCCACGCAGGACACTCATGACACACGCAGGACACTCAATTACCCACGCAGGACACTCATGACCCACGCAGGACACTCAATGACCCACGCAGGACACTCATGAGCCACGCTGAACACTCTATGACCCACGCAGGATACTCAATGGCCCACGCAGGACACTCAATGACCCATGCAGGACACTCACGTCCCACGTAGGACACTCAATGACCCACGTACGACACTCAATAACCAACACAGCCACTCAATGACCCACGCACGACTCTCACTGACCCACGCTGGACACTCAATGACCCACGCAGGACAGTCATGACTCACGCAGGACACTCAATGACCCACGCAGGACACTCATGACCCATGCAGGACACCCATAACCCACACAGGTCACTCAATGACCCATGCAGGACACTCAATGACACACGCAGGACACTCATGACCCACGAAGGACACTCATGACCCACGTAGGACACTCAATGACACACGCAGGACAGTCAATGACCCACACCGGACACTCAATGACCCACGTAGGACACTCAATGACCCACGCAGGACACTCATGACCCACACAGGACACTCAATGACCCACTCAGGACACTCAATGGCACACGCAGGACACTCAATGACCCATGCAGGACACTCATGACCCACGTAGGACACTCAATGACCCACGTACGACACTCAATAACCAACACAGCCACTCAATGACCCACGCACGACTCTCAATGACCCACGCTGAACACTCTATGACCCACGCAGGATACTCAATGGCCCACGCAGGACACTCAATGACCCATGCAGGACACTCACGTCCCACGTAGGACACTCAATGACCCACGTACGACACTCAATAACCAACACAGCCACTCAATGACCCACGCACGACTCTCACTGACCCACGCTGGACACTCAATGACCCACGCAGGACAGTCATGACTCACGCAGGACACTCAATGACCCACGCAGGACACTCATGACCCATGCAGGACACCCATAACCCACACAGGTCACTCAATGACCCATGCAGGACACTCAATGACACACGCAGGACACTCATGACCCACGAAGGACACTCATGACCCACGTAGGACACTCAATGACACACGCAGGACAGTCAATGACCCACACCGGACACTCAATGGCCCACGCAGGACACTCATGACCCACGCAGGACACTCAATGTCCCACTCAGGACACTCAATGACCCACTCAGGACACTCATGACCCACACAGGACACTCAATAACCCACGCAAGACACTCAATGATCCACGCAGGTTGCTCAATGGCCCACGCAGGACACTCAATGACCCACGCTGGACACTCAATGGCCCACGCAGAACACTCATGACCAACGCAGGACACTCATGACCCACGCAGGTCATTCAATGACACATGCAGGACACTCAAGGACCCACGCAGGACACTCATGACCCATGCAGTACACTCAATGACCCACACAGGACACTCAATGGCCCACGCAGGACACTCATGACAAACGCAGGACACTCATGACCCACGCAGGTCACTCAATGACACACGCAGGACACTCAAGGACCCACACAGGACACTCAATGGCCCATGCAGGACACTCATGCCCCACGCAGGACACTCATGACACACGCAGGACACTCAATGACCCACGCAGGACACTCATGACCCACGCAGGACACTCAATGACACACACAGGATACTCAATGACCCACGCAGGACACTCATGACCCACACACGACACTCAATGACCCACGCAGGACACTCATGACCCACACAGGACACTCCTGACCCACGCAGGACACTCAATGACCCACACAGGACACTGAATGGCCGACGCAGGACACTCAATGACCCAAGCAGGACACTCAATGACCCACGCAGGACACTCATGACCCACACAGGACACTCAATGACCCACGCAGGACACTAATGACCCACGCAGGACACTCAATGACCCACGCAGGACACTCAATGACCCCACAAAGGACACTCATGACCCACACAGGACACTCATGACCCACACAGGACACTCAATGACCCACGCAGGATACTGAATGGCCGTGGCAGGACACTCAATGACCCATGCAGGACACTCATGACCCACGCAGGACACTCAATGACCCACGCAGGATACTCAATGGCCCACGCAGGACACTCAATGACCCATGCAGGACATGCATGACCCACGCAGGACACTCAATGACCCACGTAGGACACTCAATGACCAACACAGGCCACTCAATGACCCACGCAGGATTCTCAATGACCCACGTAGGACACTCATGACCCAAGCAGGACACTAAATGACCCACGCAGGACACTCATGACCCACACAGGACACTCAATGACCCATGCAGGACGCTCATGACCCACGCAGGACACTCAATGACCCACGCAGGACACTCAATGACCCACGCAGGACACTCAATGACCCACGCAGGACACTCATGACCCACACAGGACACTCAATGACCCACGCAGGGCACTCAATGACCCACACAGGACACTCAATGACCCACGCAGGACACTCATGACCCACACAGGACACTCCTGACCCACGCAGGACACTCAATGACCCACACAGGACACTGAATGGCCGACGCAGGACACTGAATGACCCATGCAGGACACTCATGACCCACGCAGGACACTCAATGACCCACGTAGGACACTCAATGACCCAAGCAGGACACTCAATGACCCACGCAGGACACTCATGACCCACACAGGACACTCAATGACCCACGCAGGACACTAATGACCCACGCAGGACACTCAATGACCCACGCAGGACACTCAATGACCCCACAAAGGACACTCATGACCCACACAGGACACTCATGACCCACACAGGACACTCAATGACCCACGCAGGATACTGAATGGCCGTGGCAGGACACTCAATGACCCATGCAGGACACTCATGAACCACGCAGGACACTCAATGACCCACGCAGGATACTCAATGGCCCACGCAGGACACTCAATGACCCATGCAGGACATGCATGACCCACGCAGGACACTCAATGACCCACGTAGGACACTCAATGACCAACACAGGCCACTCAATGACCCACGCAGGATTCTCAATGACCCACGCTGGACACTCATGACCCAAGCAGGACACTAAATGACCCACGCAGGACACTCATGACCCACACAGGACACTCAATGACCCATGCAGGACGCTCATGACCCACGCAGGACACTCAATGACCCACGCAGGACGCTCATGACACACGCAGGACACTCACTGACTGACACAGGACACTTAATGGCCCACGCAGGACACTCATGACCAACGCAGGACACTCATGACCCACGCAGGACACTCAATGACCCACGCAGGATACTCAGTAACACACGCAGGACAATCAATGACCCACACAGGACACTCAATGGCGAACGCAGGACACTCATGACCCACGCAGGACACTCAATGACCAACGCAGGACACTCATGACCCACGCAGGACACTCAATGACCCACGCAGGACACTCATGACCCACACAGGACACTCAATGACCCTCGCAGGACACTCAATGACCCACACAGGATACTCAATGGCCCACGCGGGACACTCAATGACCCATGCAGGACACTCATGACCCACGCAGGACACTCATGACCCACACAGGACACTCAATGACCCACGCAGGACACTAATGACCCACGCAGGACACTCAATGACCCACGCAGGACAATCAATGACCCCACAAAGGACACTCATGACCCACACAGGACACTCATGACCCACACAGGACACTCAATGAGCCACACACAGGACACTCAATGACCCACGCAGGATACTGAATGGCCGTGGCAGGACACTCACTGACCCATGCAGGACACTCATGACCCACGCAGGACACTCAATGACCCATGCAGGACACGCATGACCCACGCAGGCCACTCAATGACCCACGTAGAACACTCAATGACCAACACAGGCCACTCAATGACCCACGCAGGATTCTCAATGACCCACGCTGGACACTCATGACCCAAGCAGGACACTAAATGACCCTCGCAGGACACTCATGACCCACACAGGACACTCAATGACCCATGCAGGACGCTCATGACGCACGCAGGACACTCAATGACCCACGCAGGACACTCATGACCCACGCAGGACACTCACTGAGCCACACAGGACACTTAATGGCCCACGCAGGACACTCATGACCAACGCAGGACACTCATGACCCACGCAGGACACTCAATGACCCACGCAGGATACTCAGTAACACACGCAGGACAATCAATGACCCACACAGGACACTCAATGGCCAACGGAGGACACTCATGACCCACGCAGGACACTCAATGACCCACGCAGGACACTCATGGCCCACGCAGGACACTCAATGACCCACGCAGGACACTCATGGCCCACGCAGGACACTCAATGACCCACGCAGGACACTCATGACCCACACAGGACACTCAATGACCCACACAGGACACTCAATGTTCCAAGCAGGATACTGAATGGCCCATGCAGGACACTCATGACCCACGCAGGACACTCAATGACCCACGTAGGACTCTCAATGACCAACACAGGCCACTCATGACGCACGCAGGACACTCAATGACACCACACAGGACACTCATGACCCACACAGGACACTCATGACCCACACAGGACACTCAATGACCCACACAGGATACTGAATGGCCGACACAGGACACTGAATGACCCATGCAGGACACTCATGACCCACGCAGGACACTCAATGACCCACGTTGGACACTCAATGACCCACGCAGGACACTCAATGACCCATGCAGGACACTCATGACCCACGCAGGACACTCAATGACCCATGTAGGACACTCAATGACCCACGCAGGACACTCAATGGCCCACGCAGGACACTCAATGACCCATGCAGGACACTCATGACCAACGCAGGACACTCAATGACCCACGTAGGACACTCAATGACCACGTAGGACACTCAATGACCAACACAGGCCACTCAATGACCCACACAGGATTCTAAATGACCCACGCTGGACACTCATGACTCAAGCAGGACACTCAATGACCCACGCAGGACACTCATGACTCAAGCAGGACACTCAATGACCCACGCAGGACACACATGACCCATGCAGGACACTCAATGACCCACGAGGACACTCATGACCCACGCAGGACACTCAATGACCCCACACAGGACACTCATGACCCACACAGGACACTCATGACCCACGCAGGACACTCATGAGCCACGCTGAACACTCTATGACCCACGCAGGATACTCAATGGCCCACGCAGGACACTCAATGACCCATGCAGGACACTCACGTCCCACGTAGGACACTCAATGACCCACGTACGACACTCAATAACCAACACAGCCACTCAATGACCCACGCACGACTCTCACTGACCCACGCTGGACACTCAATGACCCACGCAGGACAGTCATGACTCACGCAGGACACTCAATGACCCACGCAGGACACTCATGACCCATGCAGGACACCCATAACCCACACAGGTCACTCAATGACCCATGCAGGACACTCAATGACACACGCAGGACACTCATGACCCACGAAGGACACTCATGACCCACGTAGGACACTCAATGACACACGCAGGACAGTCAATGACCCACACCGGACACTCAATGACCCACGTAGGACACTCAATGACCCACGCAGGACACTCATGACCCACACAGGACACTCAATGACCCACTCAGGACACTCAATGGCACACGCAGGACACTCAATGACCCATGCAGGACACTCATGACCCACGTAGGACACTCAATGACCCACGTACGACACTCAATAACCAACACAGCCACTCAATGACCCACGCACGACTCTCAATGACCCACGCTGAACACTCTATGACCCACGCAGGATACTCAATGGCCCACGCAGGACACTCAATGACCCATGCAGGACACTCACGTCCCACGTAGGACACTCAATGACCCACGTACGACACTCAATAACCAACACAGCCACTCAATGACCCACGCACGACTCTCACTGACCCACGCTGGACACTCAATGACCCACGCAGGACAGTCATGACTCACGCAGGACACTCAATGACCCACGCAGGACACTCATGACCCATGCAGGACACCCATAACCCACACAGGTCACTCAATGACCCATGCAGGACACTCAATGACACACGCAGGACACTCATGACCCACGAAGGACACTCATGACCCACGTAGGACACTCAATGACACACGCAGGACAGTCAATGACCCACACCGGACACTCAATGGCCCACGCAGGACACTCATGACCCACGCAGGACACTCAATGTCCCACTCAGGACACTCAATGACCCACTCAGGACACTCATGACCCACACAGGACACTCAATAACCCACGCAAGACACTCAATGATCCACGCAGGTTGCTCAATGGCCCACGCAGGACACTCAATGACCCACGCTGGACACTCAATGGCCCACGCAGAACACTCATGACCAACGCAGGACACTCATGACCCACGCAGGTCATTCAATGACACATGCAGGACACTCAAGGACCCACGCAGGACACTCATGACCCATGCAGTACACTCAATGACCCACACAGGACACTCAATGGCCCACGCAGGACACTCATGACAAACGCAGGACACTCATGACCCACGCAGGTCACTCAATGACACACGCAGGACACTCAAGGACCCACACAGGACACTCAATGGCCCATGCAGGACACTCATGCCCCACGCAGGACACTCATGACACACGCAGGACACTCAATGACCCACGCAGGACACTCATGACCCACGCAGGACACTCAATGACACACACAGGATACTCAATGACCCACGCAGGACACTCATGACCCACACACGACACTCAATGACCCACGCAGGACACTCATGACCCACACAGGACACTCCTGACCCACGCAGGACACTCAATGACCCACACAGGACACTGAATGGCCGACGCAGGACACTCAATGACCCAAGCAGGACACTCAATGACCCACGCAGGACACTCATGACCCACACAGGACACTCAATGACCCACGCAGGACACTAATGACCCACGCAGGACACTCAATGACCCACGCAGGACACTCAATGACCCCACAAAGGACACTCATGACCCACACAGGACACTCATGACCCACACAGGACACTCAATGACCCACGCAGGATACTGAATGGCCGTGGCAGGACACTCAATGACCCATGCAGGACACTCATGACCCACGCAGGACACTCAATGACCCACGCAGGATACTCAATGGCCCACGCAGGACACTCAATGACCCATGCAGGACATGCATGACCCACGCAGGACACTCAATGACCCACGTAGGACACTCAATGACCAACACAGGCCACTCAATGACCCACGCAGGATTCTCAATGACCCACGTAGGACACTCATGACCCAAGCAGGACACTAAATGACCCACGCAGGACACTCATGACCCACACAGGACACTCAATGACCCATGCAGGACGCTCATGACCCACGCAGGACACTCAATGACCCACGCAGGACACTCAATGACCCACGCAGGACACTCAATGACCCACGCAGGACACTCATGACCCACACAGGACACTCAATGACCCACGCAGGGCACTCAATGACCCACACAGGACACTCAATGACCCACGCAGGACACTCATGACCCACACAGGACACTCCTGACCCACGCAGGACACTCAATGACCCACACAGGACACTGAATGGCCGACGCAGGACACTGAATGACCCATGCAGGACACTCATGACCCACGCAGGACACTCAATGACCCACGTAGGACACTCAATGACCCAAGCAGGACACTCAATGACCCACGCAGGACACTCATGACCCACACAGGACACTCAATGACCCACGCAGGACACTAATGACCCACGCAGGACACTCAATGACCCACGCAGGACACTCAATGACCCCACAAAGGACACTCATGACCCACACAGGACACTCATGACCCACACAGGACACTCAATGACCCACGCAGGATACTGAATGGCCGTGGCAGGACACTCAATGACCCATGCAGGACACTCATGAACCACGCAGGACACTCAATGACCCACGCAGGATACTCAATGGCCCACGCAGGACACTCAATGACCCATGCAGGACATGCATGACCCACGCAGGACACTCAATGACCCACGTAGGACACTCAATGACCAACACAGGCCACTCAATGACCCACGCAGGATTCTCAATGACCCACGCTGGACACTCATGACCCAAGCAGGACACTAAATGACCCACGCAGGACACTCATGACCCACACAGGACACTCAATGACCCATGCAGGACGCTCATGACCCACGCAGGACACTCAATGACCCACGCAGGACGCTCATGACACACGCAGGACACTCACTGACTGACACAGGACACTTAATGGCCCACGCAGGACACTCATGACCAACGCAGGACACTCATGACCCACGCAGGACACTCAATGACCCACGCAGGATACTCAGTAACACACGCAGGACAATCAATGACCCACACAGGACACTCAATGGCGAACGCAGGACACTCATGACCCACGCAGGACACTCAATGACCAACGCAGGACACTCATGACCCACGCAGGACACTCAATGACCCACGCAGGACACTCATGACCCACACAGGACACTCAATGACCCTCGCAGGACACTCAATGACCCACACAGGATACTCAATGGCCCACGCGGGACACTCAATGACCCATGCAGGACACTCATGACCCACGCAGGACACTCATGACCCACACAGGACACTCAATGACCCACGCAGGACACTAATGACCCACGCAGGACACTCAATGACCCACGCAGGACAATCAATGACCCCACAAAGGACACTCATGACCCACACAGGACACTCATGACCCACACAGGACACTCAATGAGCCACACACAGGACACTCAATGACCCACGCAGGATACTGAATGGCCGTGGCAGGACACTCACTGACCCATGCAGGACACTCATGACCCACGCAGGACACTCAATGACCCATGCAGGACACGCATGACCCACGCAGGCCACTCAATGACCCACGTAGAACACTCAATGACCAACACAGGCCACTCAATGACCCACGCAGGATTCTCAATGACCCACGCTGGACACTCATGACCCAAGCAGGACACTAAATGACCCTCGCAGGACACTCATGACCCACACAGGACACTCAATGACCCATGCAGGACGCTCATGACGCACGCAGGACACTCAATGACCCACGCAGGACACTCATGACCCACGCAGGACACTCACTGAGCCACACAGGACACTTAATGGCCCACGCAGGACACTCATGACCAACGCAGGACACTCATGACCCACGCAGGACACTCAATGACCCACGCAGGATACTCAGTAACACACGCAGGACAATCAATGACCCACACAGGACACTCAATGGCCAACGGAGGACACTCATGACCCACGCAGGACACTCAATGACCCACGCAGGACACTCATGGCCCACGCAGGACACTCAATGACCCACGCAGGACACTCATGGCCCACGCAGGACACTCAATGACCCACGCAGGACACTCATGACCCACACAGGACACTCAATGACCCACACAGGACACTCAATGTTCCAAGCAGGATACTGAATGGCCCATGCAGGACACTCATGACCCACGCAGGACACTCAATGACCCACGTAGGACTCTCAATGACCAACACAGGCCACTCATGACGCACGCAGGACACTCAATGACACCACACAGGACACTCATGACCCACACAGGACACTCATGACCCACACAGGACACTCAATGACCCACACAGGATACTGAATGGCCGACACAGGACACTGAATGACCCATGCAGGACACTCATGACCCACGCAGGACACTCAATGACCCACGTTGGACACTCAATGACCCACGCAGGACACTCAATGACCCATGCAGGACACTCATGACCCACGCAGGACACTCAATGACCCATGTAGGACACTCAATGACCCACGCAGGACACTCAATGGCCCACGCAGGACACTCAATGACCCATGCAGGACACTCATGACCAACGCAGGACACTCAATGACCCACGTAGGACACTCAATGACCACGTAGGACACTCAATGACCAACACAGGCCACTCAATGACCCACACAGGATTCTAAATGACCCACGCTGGACACTCATGACTCAAGCAGGACACTCAATGACCCACGCAGGACACTCATGACTCAAGCAGGACACTCAATGACCCACGCAGGACACACATGACCCATGCAGGACACTCAATGACCCACGAGGACACTCATGACCCACGCAGGACACTCAATGACCCCACACAGGACACTCATGACCCACACAGGACACTCATGACCCAAACAGGACACTCAATGACCCACACTGGACACTCAATGACCCACGCAGGATACTGAATGGCCGACGCAGGACACTGAATGACCCATGCAGGACACTCATGACCCACGCAGGACACTCAATGACCCACGTAGGACACTCAATGACCCACGCAGGATACTCAATGGCCCACGCAGGACACTCAATGACCCATGCAGGACACTCATGACCCACGCAGGACACTCAATGACCCACGTAGGACACTCAATGACCAACACAGGCCACTCAATGACTCACGCAGGATTCTCAATGACCCACACTGGACACTCGTGACCCAAGCATGACACTCAATGACCCACGCAGGACACTCATGACCCACACAGGACACTCAATGACCCACGCAGGACACTCAATGACCCACACAGGACACTCAATGGCCCACGCAGGACACTCATGACCCACGCAGGACACTCAATGTCCCATGCAGGACACTCATGACCCACGCAGGACACTCAATGACCAACGCAGGACACTCATGACCCACGCAGGACACTCAATGACCCACGCAGGACACTCATGACCCACGCAGGACACTCAATGACCCACACAGGACACTCAATGATCCAAGCAGGATACTGAATGGCCCACGCAGGACACTCAATGACCCATGCAGGACACTCATTACCCACGCAGGACACTCAATGACCCACGTAGGACTCTCAATGACCAACACAGGCCACTCATGACCCACGCAGGACACTCAATGACACCACACAGGACACTCATGACACACACAGGACACTCATGACCCACACAGGACACTCAATGACCCACACAGGATACTGAATGGCCGACGCAGGACACTGAATGACCCATGCAGGACACTCATGACCCACGCAGGACACTCATGACCCACGTAGGACACTCAATGACCCAAGCAGGCCACTCAATGACCCACGCAGGACACTCATGACCCACACAGGACACTCAATGACCCACGCAGGACACTAATGACCCACGCAGGACACTCAATGATCCACGCAGGACAATCAATGACCCCACAAAGGACACTCATGACCCACACAGGACACTCATGACCCACACAGGACACTCAATGAGCCACACACAGGACACTCAATGACCCACGCAGGATACTGAATGGCCGTGGCAGGACACTCACTGACCCATGCAGGACACTCATGACCCACGCAGGACACTCAATGACCCATGCAGGACACGCATGACCCACGCAGGCCACTCAATGACCCACGTAGGACACTCAATGACCAGCACAGGCCACTCAATGACCCACGCAGGATTCTCAATGACCCACGCTGGACACTCATGACCCAAGCAGGACACTAAATGACCCTCGCAGGACACTCATGACCCACACAGGACACTCAATGACCCATGCAGGACGCTCATGACGCACGCAGGACACTCAATGACCCACGCAGGACACTCATGACCCACGCAGGACACTCACTGAGCCACACAGGACACTTAATGGCCCACGCAGGACACTCATGACCAACGCAGGACACTCATGACCCACGCAGGACACTCAATGACCCACGCAGGATACTCAGTAACACACGCAGGACAATCAATGACCCACACAGGACACTCAATGGCCAACGGAGGACACTCATGACCCACGCAGGACACTCAATGACCCACGCAGGACACTCATGGCCCACGCAGGACACTCAATGACACACGCAGGACACTCATGGCCCACGCAGGACACTCAATGACCCACGCAGGACACTCATGACCCACACAGGACACTCAATGACCCACACAGGACACTCAATGTTCCAAGCAGGATACTGAATGGCCCATGCAGGACACTCATGACCCACGCAGGACACTCAATGACCCACGTAGGACTCTCAATGACCAACACAGGCCACTCATGACGCACGCAGGACACTCAATGACACCACACAGGACACTCATGACCCACACAGGACACTCATGACCCACACAGGACACTCAATGACCCACACAGGATACTGAATGGCCGACACAGGACACTGAATGACCCATGCAGGACACTCATGACCCACGCAGGACACTCAATGACCCACGTTGGACACTCAATGACCCACGCAGGACACTCAATGGCCCACGCAGGACGCTCAATGACCCACACAGGACACTCATGACCAACGCAGGACACTCAATGACCCACGTAGGACACTCAATGACCACGTAGGACACTCAATGACCAACACAGGCCACTCAATGACCCACACAGGATTCTAAATGACCCACACTGGACACTCATGACTCAAGCAGGACACTCAATGACCCACGCAGGACACTCATGACTCAAGCAGGACACTCAATGACCCACGCAGGACACACATGACCCATGCAGGACACTCAATGACCCACGAGGACACTCATGACCCACGCAGGACACTCAATGACCCCACACAGGACACTCATGACCCACACAGGACACTCATGACCCAAACAGGACACTCAATGACCCACACTGGACACTCAATGACCCACGCAGGATACTGAATGGCCGACGCAGGACACTGAATGACCCATGCAGGACACTCATGACCCACGCAGGACACTCAATGACCCACGTAGGACACTCAATGACCCACGCAGGATACTCAATGGCCCACGCAGGACACTCAATGACCCATGCAGGACACTCATGACCCACGCAGGACACTCAATGACCCACGTAGGACACTCAATGACCAACACAGGCCACTCAATGACTCACGCAGGATTCTCAATGACCCACACTGGACACTCGTGACCCAAGCATGACACTCAATGACCCACGCAGGACACTCATGACCCACACAGGACACTCAATGACCCACGCAGGACACTCAATGACCCACACAGGACACTCAATGGCCCACGCAGGACACTCATGACCCACGCAGGACACTCAATGTCCCATGCAGGACACTCATGACCCACGCAGGACACTCAATGACCAACGCAGGACACTCATGACCCACGCAGGACACTCAATGACCCACGCAGGACACTCATGACCCACGCAGGACACTCAATGACCCACACAGGACACTCAATGATCCAAGCAGGATACTGAATGGCCCACGCAGGACACTCAATGACCCATGCAGGACACTCATTACCCACGCAGGACACTCAATGACCCACGTAGGACTCTCAATGACCAACACAGGCCACTCATGACCCACGCAGGACACTCAATGACACCACACAGGACACTCATGACACACACAGGACACTCATGACCCACACAGGACACTCAATGACCCACACAGGATACTGAATGGCCGACGCAGGACACTGAATGACCCATGCAGGACACTCATGACCCACGCAGGACACTCATGACCCACGTAGGACACTCAATGACCCACGTAGGACTCTCAATGACCAACACAGGCCACTCATGACCCACGCAGGACACTCAATGACACCACACAGGACACTCATGACACACACAGGACACTCATGACCCACACAGGACACTCAATGACCCACACAGGATACTGAATGGCCGACGCAGGACACTGAATGACCCATGCAGGACACTCATGACCCACGCAGGACACTCATGACCCACGTAGGACACTCAATGACCCAAGCAGGACACTCAATGACCCACGCAGGACACTCATGACCCACACAGGACACTCAATGACCCACGCAGGACACTAATGACCCACGCAGGACACTCAATGACCCACGCAGGACAATCAATGACCCCACAAAGGACACTCATGACCCACACAGGACACTCATGACCCACACAGGACACTCAATGAGCCACACACAGGACACTCAATGACCCACGCAGGATACTGAATGGCCGTGGCAGGACACTCACTGACCCATGCAGGACACTCATGACCCACGCAGGACACTCAATGACCCATGCAGGACACGCATGACCCACGCAGGCCACTCAATGACCCACGTAGGACACTCAATGACCAACACAGGCCACTCAATGACCCACGCAGGATTCTCAATGACCCACGTAGGACACTCAATGACCCCACAAAGGACACTCATGACCCACACAGGACACTCATGACCCACACAGGACACTCAATGAGCCACACACAGGACACTCAATGACCCACGCAGGATACTGAATGGCCGTGGCAGGACACTCACTGACCCATGCAGGACACTCATGACCCACGCAGGACACTCAATGACCCATGCAGGACACGCATGACCCACGCAGGCCACTCAATGACCCACGTAGGACACTCAATGACCAACACAGGCCACTCAATGACCCACGCAGGATTCTCAATGACCCACGCTGGACACTCATGACCCAAGCAGGACACTAAATGACCCTCGCAGGACACTCATGACCCACACAGGACACTCAATGACCCATGCAGGACGCTCATGACGCACGCAGGACACTCAATGACCCACGCAGGACACTCATGACCCACGCAGGACACTCACTGACCCACACAGGACACTTAATGGCCCACGCAGGACACTCATGACCAACGCAGGACACTCATGACCCACGCAGGACACTCAATGACCCACGCAGGATACTCAGTAACACACGCAGGACAATCAATGACCCACACAGGACACTCAATGGCCAACGGAGGACACTCATGACCCACGCAGGACACTCAATGACCCACGCAGGACACTCATGGCCCACGCAGGACACTCAATGACCCACGCAGGACACTCATGACCCACGCAGGACACTCAATGACCCACGCAGGACACTCATGACCCATGCAGTACACTCAATGACCCACACAGGACACTCAATGGCCCACGCAGAACACTCATGACCAACGCAGGACACTCATGACCCACGCAGATCATTCAATGACACACGCTGGACACTCAAGGACCCATGCAGGACACTCATGACCCACACAGGACACTCAATGACCCACGCAGGACACTCAATGACCCACACAGGACACTCAATGGCCCACGCAGGACACTCATGACCCACGCAGGACACTCAATGTCCCACGCAGGACACTCATGACCCACGCAGGACACTCAATGACCCACACAGGACACTCAATGATCCAAGCAGGATACTGAATGGCCCACGCAGGACACTCAATGATCCACGTAGGACTCTCAATGACCAACACAGACCACTCATGACCCATGCAGGACACTCAATGACACCACACAGGACATTCATGGCCCACACAGGACACTCATGACCCACACAGGACACTCAATGACCCACACAGGATACTGAATGGCCGACGCAGGACACTGAATGACCCATGCAGGACACTCATGCCCCACGCAGGACATGCAATAACACACACAGGACACTCAATAGCCAACGCAGGACACTCATGACCCACGCAGGACACTCAATGTCGCACGCAGGACACTCATGACCCACGCAGGACACTCAATGACCCACACAGGACACTCATGACCCACGCAGGACACTCAATGACCCACGCAGGACACCCATGACCCACGCAGGACACTGAATCACCCACGCAGGACACCCATGACCTACGCAGAACACTCAATGAACCATGCAAGACACTCAATGACGCACGCAGGACACTCATGACCCACGCAGGACACTCATGACCCACACAGGACACTCAATGACCCACGCGGGACACTCAATGACCCACGCAGGATACTCAATGGCCCACGCAGGACACTCAATGACCCACACAGGATACTGAATGGCCGACGCAGGACACTGAATGACCCATGCAGGACACTCATGACCCACGCAGGACACTCAATGACCCACGTAGGACACTCAATGAGCCATGCAGGACACTCAATGGCCCACGCAGGACACTCAATGACCCATGCAGGACACTCATGACCAACGCAGGACACTCAATGTCCCACGTAGGACACTCAATGACCACGTAGGACAGTCAATGACCAACACAGGCCACTCAATGACCCACACAGGATTCTAAATGTCCCACGCTGGACACTCATGACTCAAGCAGGACACTCAATGACCCACGCAGGACACTCATGACTCAAGCAGGACACTCAATGACCCACGCAGGACACTCATGACCCATGCAGGACACTCAATGTCCCACGCAGGACACTCATGACCCACGCAGGACACTCAATGACCCCACACAGGACACTCATGACCCACACAGGACACCCATGACCCACACAGGACACTCAATGACCCACACTGGACACTCAATGACCCACGCAGGATACTGAATGGCCGACGCAGGACACTGAATGACCCATGCAGGACACTCATGACCCACGCAGGACACTCAATGACCCACGTAGGACACTCAATGACCCACGCAGGATACTCAATGGCCCACGCAGGACACTCAATGACCCATGCAGGACACGCATGACCAACGCAGGACACTCAATGACCCACGTAGGACACTCAATGACCAACACAGGCCACTCAATGACGCACGCAGGATTCTCAATGACCCACGCTGGACACTCGTGACCCAAGCATGACACTCAATGACCCACGCAGGACACTCATGACCCACACAGGACACTCAATGGCCCACGCAGGACACTCATGACCCACGCAGGACACTCAATGTCCCACGCAGGACACTCATGACCCACGCAGGACACTCAATGACCCACGTAGGACACTCAATGACCCACGCAGGACACTCATGACCCACGCAGGACACTGAATCACCCACGCAGGACACCCATAACCAACGCAGGTCACTCAACGACCCATGCAGGACACTCAATGACACACGCAGGACACTCATGACCCACGCAGGACACTCATGACCCACATAGGACACACAATGACCCACACAGGACACTCAATGACCCACGCAGGACACTCATGACCCACGCAAAACACTCAATGACCCACGTAGGACACTCAATGACCCACACCGGACACTCAATGACCCATGCAGGACTTTCAATGACCAACACAGCCACTCAATGACACACGCACGACTCTCAATGACCCACGCTGGACACTCATGACCCAAACAGGACACTCAATGTCCCACGTAGGTCACTCATGACCCACACAGGACACTCAATGACCCACGCAGGACACTCATGACCCACGCAGTACACTCAATGACCCACGCAGGTCACTCATGACCCACGCAGGACACTCAATGACCCACGTAGGACACTCAATGACCCATGCAGGACACTCAATGACCCACGTACGACACTCAATAACCAACACAGCCACTCAATGACCACGCACGACTCTCAATGACCCCCGCTGGACACTCAATGGCCAACGCAGGACACTCATGACCCACGCAGGACACTCAATGTCCCACGCAGGACACTCATTACCCACGCAGGACACTCAATGACCCACGCAGGACACCCATGACCCACGCAGGACACTCAATGACCCACGCAGGACACTCATGACCAACGCAGGACACTGAATCACCCACGCAGGACACCCATGACCCACGCAGGACACTCAATGGCCCATACAGGACACGCATGACCCACGCATGACACTCACGACCCACGCAGGACACTCAATGACCCACACAGGACACTCATGACACACACAGGATACTCAATGACCCACGCAGGACACTCATGACCCACACACGACACTCAATGACCCACGCAGGACACTCAATGACCCACGCAGGACACTCAATGACCCACGCAGGACACTCATGCCCCACACAGGACACTCAATGACCCACGCAGGGCACTCAATGACCCACACAGGACACTCAATGACCCACGCAGGACACTCATGACCCACATAGGACACTCCTGACCCACGCAGGACACTCAATGACCCACACAGGACACTGAATGGCCGACGCAGGACACTGAATGACCCATGCAGGACACTCATGACCCACGCAGGACACTCAATGACCCACGTAGGACACTCAATGACCCAAGCAGGACACTCAATGACCCACGCAGGACACTCATGACCCACACAGGACACTCAATGACCCACGCAGGACACTAATGACCCACGCAGGACACTCAATGACCCACGCAGGACACTCAATGACCCCACAAAGTACACTCATGACCCACACAGGACACTCATGACCCACACAGGACACTCAATGACCCACGCAGGATACTGAATGGCTGTGGCAGGACACTCAATGACCCATGCAGGACACTCATGACCCACGCAGGACACTCAATGACCCAAGCAGGATACTCAATGGCCCACGCAGGACACTCAATGACCCATGCAGGACATGCATGACCCACGCAGGACACTCAATGACCCACGTAGGACACTCAATGACCAACACAGGCCACTCAATGACCCACGCAGGATTCTCAATGACCCACGCTGGACACTCATGACCCAAGCAGGACACTAAATGACCCACGCAGGACACTCATGACTCACACAGGACACTCAATGACCCATGCAGGACGCTCATGACCCACGCAGGACACTCAATGACCCACGCAGGACGCTCATGACACACGCAGGACACTCACTGACTGACACAGGACACTTAATGGCCCACGCAGGACACTCATGACCAACGCAGGACAATCATGACCCACGCAGGACACTCAATGACCCACGCAGGATACTCAGTAACACACGCAGGACAATCAATGACCCACACAGGACACTCAATGGCGAACGCAGGACACTCATGACCCACGCAGGACACTCAATGACCCACGCAGGACACTCATGACCCACGCAGGACACTTAATGACCCACGCAGGACACACATGACCCACGCAGGACACTTAATGACCCACGCAGGACACTCATGACCCACACAGGACACTCAATGACCCACACAGGACACTCAATGTTCCAAGCAGGATACTGAATGGCCCATGCAGGACACTCATGACCCACGCAGGACACTCAATGACCCACGTAGGACTCTCAATGACCAACACAGGCCACTCATGACGCACGCAGGACACTCAATGACACCACACAGGACACTCATGACCCACACAGGACACTCATGACCCACACAGGACACTCAATGACCCACACAGGATACTGAATGGCCGACACAGGACACTGAATGACCCATGCAGGACACTCATGACCCACGCAGGACACTCAATGACCCACGTTGGACACTCAATGACGCACGCAGGACACTCAATGGCCCACGCAGGACGCTCAATGACCCACACAGGACACTCATGACCAACGCAGGACACTCAATGACCCACGTAGGACACTCAATGACCACGTAGGACACTCAATGACCAACACAGGCCACTCAATGACCCACACAGGATTCTAAATGACCCACGCTGGACACTCATGACTCAAGCAGGACACTCAATGACCCACGCAGGACACTCATGACTCAAGCAGGACACTCAATGACCCACGCAGGACACACATGACCCATGCAGGACACTCAATGACCCACGAGGACACTCATGACCCACGCAGGACACTCAATGACCCCACACAGGACACTCATGACCCACACAGGACACTCATGACCCAAACAGGACACTCAATGACCCACACTGGACACTCAATGACCCACGCAGGATACTGAATGGCCGACGCAGGACACTGAATGACCCATGCAGGACACTCATGACCCACGCAGGACACTCAATGACCCACGTAGGACACTCAATGACCCACGCAGGATACTCAATGGCCCACGCAGGACACTCAATGACCCATGCAGGACACTCATGACCCACGCAGGACACTCAATGACCCACGTAGGACACTCAATGACCAACACAGGCCACTCAATGACTCACGCAGGATTCTCAATGACCCACACTGGACACTCGTGACCCAAGCATGACACTCAATGACCCACGCAGGACACTCATGACCCACACAGGACACTCAATGACCCACGCAGGACACTCAATGACCCACACAGGACACTCAATGGCCCACGCAGGACACTCATGACCCACGCAGGACACTCAATGTCCCATGCAGGACACTCATGACCCACGCAGGACACTCAATGACCAACGCAGGACACTCATGACCCACGCAGGACACTCAATGACCCACGCAGGACACTCATGACCCACGCAGGACACTCAATGACCCACACAGGACACTCAATGATCCAAGCAGGATACTGAATGGCCCACGCAGGACACTCAATGACCCATGCAGGACACTCATTACCCACGCAGGACACTCAATGACCCACGTAGGACTCTCAATGACCAACACAGGCCACTCATGACCCACGCAGGACACTCAATGACACCACACAGGACACTCATGACACACACAGGACACTCATGACCCACACAGGACACTCAATGACCCACACAGGATACTGAATGGCCGACGCAGGACACTGAATGACCCATGCAGGACACTCATGACCCACGCAGGACACTCATGACCCACGTAGGACACTCAATGACCCAAGCAGGCCACTCAATGACCCACGCAGGACACTCATGACCCACACAGGACACTCAATGACCCACGCAGGACACTAATGACCCACGCAGGACACTCAATGACCCACGCAGGACAATCAATGACCCCACAAAGGACACTCATGACCCACACAGGACACTCATGACCCACACAGGACACTCAATGAGCCACACACAGGACACTCAATGACCCACGCAGGATACTGAATGGCCGTGGCAGGACACTCACTGACCCATGCAGGACACTCATGACCCACGCAGGACACTCAATGACCCATGCAGGACACGCATGACCCACGCAGGCCACTCAATGACCCACGTAGGACACTCAATGACCAACACAGGCCACTCAATGACCCACGCAGGATTCTCAATGACCCACGCTGGACACTCATGACCCAAGCAGGACACTAAATGACCCTCGCAGGACACTCATGACCCACACAGGACACTCAATGACCCATGCAGGACGCTCATGACGCACGCAGGACACTCAATGACCCACGCAGGACACTCATGACCCACGCAGGACACTCACTGAGCCACACAGGACACTTAATGGCCCACGCAGGACACTCATGACCAACGCAGGACACTCATGACCCACGCAGGACACTCAATGACCCACGCAGGATACTCAGTAACACACGCAGGACAATTAATGACCCACACAGGACACTCAATGGCCAACGGAGGACACTCATGACCCACGCAGGACACTCAATGACCCACGCAGGACACTCATGGCCCACGCAGGACACTCAATGACCCACGCAGGACACTCATGGCCCACGCAGGACACTCAATGACCCACGTAGGACTCTCAATGACCAACACAGGCCACTCATGACGCACGCAGGACACTCAATGACACCACACAGGACACTCATGACCCACACAGGACACTCATGACCCACACAGGACACTCAATGACCCACACAGGATACTGAATGGCCGACACAGGACACTGAATGACCCATGCAGGACACTCATGACCCACGCAGGACACTCAATGACCCACGTTGGACACTCAATGACCCACGCAGGACACTCAATGGCCCACGCAGGACACTCAATGACCCACACAGGACACTCATGACCAACGCAGGACACTCAATGACCCACGTAGGACACTCAATGACCACGTAGGACACTCAATGACCAACACAGGCCACTCAATGACCCACACAGGATTCTAAATGACCCACGCTGGACACTCATGACTCAAGCAGGACACTCAATGACCCACGCAGGACACTCATGACTCAAGCAGGACACTCAATGACCCACGCAGGACACACATGACCCATGCAGGACACTCAATGACCCACGAGGACACTCATGACCCACGCAGGACACTCAATGACCCCACACAGGACACTCATGACCCACACAGGACACTCATGACCCAAACAGGACACTCAATGACCCACACTGGACACTCAATGACCCACGCAGGATACTGAATGGCCGACGCAGGACACTGAATGACCCATGCAGGACACTCATGACCCACGCAGGACACTCAATGACCCACGTAGGACACTCAATGACCCACGCAGGATACTCAATGGCCCACGCAGGACACTCAATGACCCATGCAGGACACTCATGACCCACGCAGGACACTCAATGACCCACGTAGGACACTCAATGACCAACACAGGCCACTCAATGACTCACGCAGGATTCTCAATGACCCACACTGGACACTCGTGAC